>NC_053424.1:104106836-104278938 GCF_007990345.1 Gossypium hirsutum | reverse complement strand
ATTAACAAACTTTGAAAAATTTTTCCAGACACTGCCCAGTCTGAGTACTAGTCGCTTCAAAATCATATCTGAGTTCACAACTCAAAAATCAGTTTGTGATTTTTCCCTGAAACTAGACTCATGTCCCCACCTATGGATTTTTTCTAGAATTTTTGGTCGGGCCAACTAGTACAGTTTATTAGTCAAAGTCTCCCATGTTACAGGGGTCGACTACACTGACCTTTTCCCATTACGACTGGGATATCTCTCTGCACAGAGCTTCAATACTGATGCCGTTTGTTTCTATGGAAACTAGACTCAGAGAGGAATCCATACATATATGGTATGACCCCTAATTATCTCTGGTCAATTTATAGTGAATTTCCAAAGGCGGAACAGTGATCCAGAAACTGTTCTGGCCCTGTTCCACAAGAACCCGAATATCTCTTTCTGTACTGTTCCTATAATTGTTTCGTTACTTCCATATGAAAGTAGATTCATCAAGGTTCGATTACATAATTATTCACTATTTAATTCCACTCCTACGAATTCTTGTGATTTTCCAATCCACACCACTGCTGCTATCAGCTTCTGTTTTCAAAGTGAACCTTACCTAATTTGGGGTTTCATGGACCAACTAGGGCCTTGTCATACATAAGCCCACATATGATCATACTTAGCCATTCTAGTGGCTGATCATTTGCTCAACACTTCCATTCCAACATAGTTACATCATGAAACCATCTATACATTCATAAATACGAATGGTCTAATGCCATACTCCACTTCTACAAGCCATCTTCGCATGGCTGTACACTTATACATTTCATAAAGTACTCGAAAGACAACAATGGGTAGTCCTATACATGCCATAACAAATTCAACCAATTAGTACCCAAAAGAGCCTTTGATAGTGTGGGCGACTTCGACTTCAAGATCCCGAGTCCGATAGCTGGAGAACCAAAAATCTATAAAACAGAGGAGCAATGTAACGAGTAAGCAATTTATGCTTAGTAAGTTTGAGCAAGGAATTCCAGCATGCACAAAGAATAGCACACATTTAGCTAAACGGAATATTTCATAATACGCAATTACCGATATCAAACTTGCTTCACAACATTAACAACCCTTATGTACATACACAATAAACTAACTTGGCCGAAGGCCGGTAGCTCGTTTATCAACTGAGCGAACATTTATTTGTAAGGGCTCGATTAAATTCAACACATACGTAACATATCCCCATATTGGGATGTTTTTCGAGTATTCGCTGGAATTTTACAGCAAGCTCATTCATTACCAAATCACGTACCTTCGGGATTTAACCGGATATAGCTCCTCGTTCAAATGCCTTCGGGACATAGCCCGGTTTAGTAACTCACACAATGCCTTCGGGACATAACCCGGATTTAACAACTCGCACGAATGCCTTCGGGACTTAACCCGGATTTAATAACTCGCACGAATGCCTTCGGACTTAACCCGGATTTAATAACTCGCACGAATGCCTTCGGGACTTAACCCGGATTTAGTATCTCGCACAAAGGCCTTCGGATCTTAATCCGGATATATTCACTTAGCACAAAGCCTTCGGGACTTAGCCCGGACAGCATTCAATTAATCATGCACATCTAACAATAATTCATAGCACATTCATATTTCATTTTCGTTTACGAAACTCAAACACAAGGCACATATTGTCCTTGCACATTCGGCTCAATAGCCACACATAGAGCATGATTTAATCACATCGAAATTTAAGCTCTCTTACTCAAGAACTTACCTCGGGTGTTGTCGAACGATTCCGCTAGCTATTCAACTACTTTTTCCTTCCCTTTATCGGTTTTATTTCCCCTTTGCTCTTGAGCTTAATCAAACAAATAAATTGATTTCATCATTTTAGGCATCAAAAGATGAACACAAGGCACTTAGCCCATATTTATACATTAGACATTAAAGTCTCATACATGCAAAAATCATGCATCAACACCACATATTAGCTAATTTCTTGCCCTTGACCGAATATGCATGTCCATTTTTGGGGTCGATTTCAACACTTAATACACACATGTACACACTAGTAAAGCATCCTCCCCTTTTCATCAATTTAACACATGCATTGCTCATTAACATGCAAAGTTACATTCGGCCTTAGCACACATCTTGCTAGCCGATTCTTCTCCATTTAGCAACCAATGCACATATGTGCTCACACAACAAAAAATGCTAAAAAGGAGGTTCAAGAATCATCAAGCCGTCATCACATGCATCATTAACAAGCTTCATATTTTGCATGCAATGGCATTAACACAACCTCCACCTAGGCCGAATCTTAACTCATCCTCATGCCTCATCACCACAACATCAAACATCAACCAAGAATGATTCATCCATGGTCAAGTGCCATTTCCATCACATAGCAAGATTTAGACCATGGGTTAGGTAGAACTCAAGCTAACAACTAAAACATGCATGCCTCTCATGGAACATCATCAAACATACCTTAGCCTAGCTACATGCATGGCGAATCTCTTCACCTTTCTTCTTCTTTCCTCCTTAAAATTTTTGGCCAAGGATGAACCAAAGGATGAGAAAATTTTTCTTTGTTTTTCTTTCTAGTTTTTGGCAAGCATGAAGATGAGAAAAGGATGAACAAAATTCCCCCTTTCTTTTGTTTAGCTCACGGCAATGGGGGGACAAACACCACACACATTTTTTTTTCTTTTGTTTTCCATTTCTTATTACCATACTCCTTATTTTATTCTTCCACTAACAAAACATGTTTCATGACATGTTTTGCCCATCCTTCCTTGTCATGGCCGGCCACTACTCATTAGGGGGGGAATTTGACATGCAAGTCCCCCCTTTGTCCACATGCACTAGTAGGTCCTCACACATTGACCTATCACATTTTAGAATTTCTCACATAAGTCCTATTGACTAAATTCACATGAAATCAACCAAATTGAAGCTTGAAATTTTCACACATTCATAATTACATATTCTACACAATAAGTATCACATTCAAACATTTCGGTGACTCGGTTTAGCGGTCCCGAAACCACTTCCCGACTAGGGTCAACTTTGGGCTGTCACAACTCTCCCCCACTTAAGAAATTTTCGTCCCCGAAAATCTTACCGGTAAATAGGTTTGGGTATCGTTCTTTCATCGAGCTCTCGGTCTCCCAAGTAGCTTCCTCGACCCCGTGTTTGAGCCATAACACCTTTACTAGCGGAACTCTTTTGTTTCGCAACTCCTTCACTTCACGAGCTAGGATACGCATCGGTTCTTCTTCATAGCTCATGTCGACTTGAATTTCAACCTCTGATGGGCTAATTATATGCGATGGATCAGATCGATAGCGTCGAAGCATCGAAACATGAAAGACGTCATGAATCTTTCAAGCTCTGGGGGCAAAATCAATCTATACGCAACCGGACCAACTCGTTCGGAGATTTCGTACGGCCCGATGAATCTTGGGCTCAACTTGCCCTTACGGCCGAACCTGAGTATCTTTTTCCAAGGTGAAACCTTAAGGAACACTTTGTCTCCCACCTGATACTCGATGTCTTTTCGTTTCAAATCTGCGTACGACTTCTGACGATCCGTGGCTATCTTCAGACTTTCACGGATTACCTTTACTTTCTGTTCAGCATCTCTAATCAAATCAACTCCGAAAATTTTACTTTCACCGAGCTCGGTCCAAACAATGGTGTACGGCATTTACGACCGTACAAAGCCTCATAACGTGCCATCTTAATACTTGATTGAAAACTATTGTTGTAAGCGAATTCAATCAAAGGTAAGTACCGTTCCCATGAACTACTGAACTCGAGGATGCAACATCTCAACATATCCTCAAGTATCTGAATTATCCGCTCGGATTGACCATCGGTTTGGGGGTGAAAAGCAGTGCTAAAATGCAGCTTGGTACCCAGAGCTTCTTGCAATTTCTTCCAAAATCGTGAGGTGAATCTCGGATCTCTATCCGACACGATAGAAACAGGTACCCCGTGTAATCTCACAATTTGATAAACGTACAATTCAGCTAGTTTATCCAATGAAAAATCCGTACGTACGGGGATGAAATGAGCCGACTTAGTCAGTCTATCAACAATAACCCATATCGCAACCCTCTTACTTGCTGACAAGGGCAGTCCGGACACAAAGTCCATTGTGATTCGATCCCATTTCCACTCGGGTATCATGATCGGCTGGAGTAATCCTGAAAGCACTTGATGTTCCGCTTTCACTTGTTGACATATTAAACATCTCGAAACAAAGTCGGAGATGTCCCGTTTCATACCATGCCACCAAAATTGACGTTTCAAATCGTTGTACATTTTCGTACTCCCCGGGTGAATTGACATTCGGCTACAATGGGCTTCGTTCAGAATCATCGAAATGAGTTCCGAATTCCTTGGAACACACAAACGATTTCTGATCCTCAAACAATCATCATCATCAATTTGAAACTCCGATTCCTCGTTCGGAAAACACTTAGCCCGTTTTGCAACCAATTCATCATCGACTTTCTGAGCTTCACGAATTTGGTGAGTCAATAATGGTTTAGCTTTTAATTCAGCTACTAACACACTGTCTGGTAGAACAGACAAATGCACGTTCATCGCTCGTAAAGCAAACAATGACTTCCGGCTTAAGGCGTCCGCAACCACGTTAGCCTTTCCCGGGTGGTAATCAATGACAAGCTCGTAATCTTTCAACAACTCAAGCCAACGTCTTTGTCGCAGATTCAAGTCTCGTTGAGTCATCAAATATTTGAGACTTTTGTGATCCGAAAATACATGGCACTTCTCACCAAACACATAATGTCGCCATATTTTTAAAGCAAACACGATGGCAGCTAGTTCGAGATCATGGGTCGGATAATTCCTCTCGTGTGGCTTCAATTGTCTCGACGCATAGGCCACGACTCGACCTTCTTGCATTAATACGCAACCCAACCCAAGTAGGGATGCGTCACTATAAATGACAAACTCTTTACCTGATTCAGGTTGCACCAAAATTGGAGCTTCAGTCAAATGAGTTTTCAGTTGGTTGAAACTTTTCTGACATTTCTCCGTCCACTCGAACTTAACATCCTTTTGAAGTAGCTTCGTCATTGGTGTGACTATCATCGAGAAACCTTTCACAAATCGTCGGTAATAACTGGCGAGCCCCAAAAAGCTCCGAACTTCAGTAATATTTCTCGGAGGTTTCCAGTCAAGTATGGCTGAAATTTTGTTCGGGTCAACTCGAATACCCGACGCGGATACCACATGACCCAAGAAGCTAACCTCTCTTAACCAGAACTCACACTTACTGAACTTAGCATATAACTGCTTATCCCGCAAAATTTGCAGCACTAGCCTCAGATGCCCAGCATGTTCGGTCTCATCTCTTGAATAGACCAAAATGTCATCAATGAACACAACTACGAACTGATCCAAATACGGTCTGAAGATCCGATTCATCAAATCCATAAATACCGCAGGGGCATTAGTGAGCCCAAACGGCATCACTAAGAATTCGTAGTGACCATATCTCGTTCTGAAGGCAGTTTTGGGAATATCTGGATCTCGAATTCGCAACTGATAATAGCCCGATCTCAAATCTATTTTTGAGAACACTGAGGCTCCCTTCAGTTGGTCGAACAAATCATCGATGCACGGCAACGGATATTTGTTCTTTATCGTCACTTTATTCAGCTGACGATAGTCAATGCACAACCTCATGGTTCCGTCCTTCTTTTTCACGAACAATACTGGTGCACCCCAAGGTGAGAAACTTGGTCGAGCGAAACCTCTATCCGTCAGTTCTTGCAACTGAGCTTTCAACTCCTTTAACTCAGTTGGTGCCATACGATACGGAGCTATCGAAATCGGCGTAGTCCCAGGTACAAGCTCAATACCAAACTCTACCTCCCGAACAGGTGGTAAACCCGGTAATTCTTCCGGAAAAACATCCGGGTATTCACAAACCACCGGCACAGATTCGGGTTTCTTTTCTAATTCTTTGTCATCAAGCACATATGCAAGGTATGCTTCGCACCCTTTTCTTACATATTTCTGTGCCAACATTGCTGATATTACAGCTGGCATCCCCTCCAAGTCCGCAGACTCAATTCGGACTACTTCGTTATTTGCGCACCTCAAATCAATAGTCTTGCTCTTGCAATTCACAATCGCATCATGCGCGGTCAACCAATCCAACCCAAGGATAACATCAAATTCATCAAACGGCAAAAGCATCAAGTCCGCTGGAAAACAGGAACCTCGAATTTCCAGGGGACATTTCTTACACACTTTGTCGACAAGCACGTAACGACCCAAGGGATTTGACACCCGAATTACGAACTCAGTAGACTCAATAGGTAAAGTCTTACTGGATGCTAAGGTTTCACATATGTAAGAATGAGTAGAACCGGGGTCAATCAAAGCAATTACATTAGTATCAAAGAGGGTGAATGTACCGGTAATAACATCAGGCGAAGAAGCATCCTCGCGGGCACGTATGGCATAAGCTCTAGCAGGTGCACGAGCCTCGGATCTGGTCGTAGCATCTCTAGATCCTCTCTGACCACCACTAGCATTGCCCATATTTCTAGATGGTCTACCTCGAGCAGTGGTAGCACCCGGTTTCCCACTCTGATTTACATTCTGTTCGGACAGCCTCGGGCAATCTTTAATGAAGTGGTCCACTGATCCGCACTTGTAACAGGAGCGGTCATGGAATCTACAACTCCCCAAATGCCATTTACCGCAATGTCGACATTCCGTTCGGCCTCGACGTTCATTCCCAACACTGGCGACTGAAGTGCCTCGTGTACCCACAGGGGGTCGATCACGATCTCGTCTAAAAAGGCCCGAAGTGCTTTTAGACCGGCCCACATCATCTCGAAATTTCTTCGATGCCTGTTGAAGAGACTTTCCCGAGAATCTTTTACGAAACTCCCCGGTTCCCACATCAACTTTTTGTTTTTCCTTTCTAAGCTCTTCGGCTTTACAAGCTCGCTCGACAAGTACTACGAACTCTCGTATTTCAAGAATGCCAACGAACATTTTTATATCTTCATTCAGCCCATCTTCGAAGCGTTTACACATGACAGCCTCGGACGAAACACATTCCCGAGCGTATCTACTAAGTCTAACAAATTTTCGCTCGTAATCAGTAACTGACATAGAACCTTGCTTAAGCTCAAGAAATTCCTTCCGTTTTTGATCAACAAATCTCTGACTGATATACTTTTTCCGAAACTCAGTTTGGAAAAACTCCCAAGTTACTTGCTCTCGGGGCACAATAGAAGTCAGAGTACTCCACCAATAGTAGGCAGAATCACGTAGCAAGGAGATAGCACACTTTAGGCATTCATCGGGTGTACAAGATAGCTCATCGAGTACCCGGATAGTGTTGTCCAGCCAAAATTCAGCTTGCTCGGCATCATCGCTATCCATAGCCTTAAATTCAGTAGCCCCATGTTTTCGGATTCTGTCAACTGGGGCTTATGTGACCTTATTTGGTCCGTTACCGGCGGTATTGTAGGTGCGGGGGTAGTATTTGTTCGGGAATGGAGGTTGTGGAACAGCCATATTAGTTCGAATGTATTGGTTAAACCAATCATTCATCATGCTATAGAATGCTTGTCTAGCTTCATCATTCTGATTACTAGCATTAGGTTGAGAGTTTGCCGGCACTGTCCCTTGTGCGGGAGTAGGCGCTACACTCTCAAGATCATCAGCTACCTCTCGGTCACGATCGGGATCCATTACTATAAATAAACACATTTACAATTGTCGGAAATCACCACACTATCAAGTAATCACATAAAATGGCATGTATAGCTAGACCCAAAACATTACGGTAGTCCTAGAATCGACTAAACCTGGCTCTGATACCAATAAAATGTAACACCCCGAACCCGAGACCGACACCGGAGTCGGACACGAGATGTTAACAAACTTTGAAAAATTTTTCCAGACACTGCCCAGTCTGAGTACTAGTCGCTTCAAAAATCATATCTTGAGTTTCACAACTCAAAAATCAGTTTTGTGATTTTTCCCTGAAACTAGACTCATGTCCCCACCTATGGATTTTTTTCTAGAATTTTTGGTCGGGCCAACTAGTACAGTTTATTAGTCAAAGTCTCCCATGTTACAGGGGTCGACTACACTGACCTTTTCCCATTACGACTGGGATATCTCTCTGCACAGAGCTTCAATACTGATGCCGTTTGTTTCTATGGAAACTAGACTCAGAGAGGAATCCATACATATATGGTATGACCCCTAATTATCTCTGGTCAATTTATAGTGAATTTCCAAAGGGGGAACAGTGAATCCAGAAACTGTTCTGGCCCTGTTCCACAAGAACCCGAATATCTCTTTCTGTACTGTTCCTATAATTGTTTCGTTACTTCCATATGAAAGTAGATTCATCAAGGTTCGATTACATAATTTATTCACTATTTAATTCCATTCCTACGAATTCTTGTGATTTTTCCAATCCACACCACTGCTGCTATCAGCTTCTGTTTTCAAAGTGAACCTTACCTAATTTGGGGTTTCATGGACCAACTAGGGCCTTGTCATACATAAGCCCACATATGATCATACTTAGCCATTCTAGTGGCTGATCATTTGCTCAACACTTCCATTCCAACATAGTTACATCATGAAACCATCTATACATTCATAAATACGAATGGTCTAATGCCATACTCCACTTCTACAAGCCATCTTCGCATGGCTGTACACTTATACATTTCATAAAGTACTCGAAAGACAACAATGGGTAGTCCTATACATGCCATAACAAAATTCAACCAAATTAGTACCCAAAAGAGCCTTTGATAGTGTGGGCGACTTCGACTTCAAGATCCCGAGTCCGATAGCTGGAGAACCAAAAATCTATAAAACAGAGGAGCAATGTAACGAGTAAGCAATTTATGCTTAGTAAGTTTGAGCAAGGAATTCCAGCATGCACAAAGAATAGCACACATTTAGCTAAACGGAATATTTCATAATACGCAATTTACCGATATCAAACTTGCTTCACAACATTAACAACCCTTATGTACATACACAATAAACTAACTTGGCCGAAGGCCGGTAGCTCGTTTATCAACTGAGCGAACATTTATTTGTAAGGGCTCGATTAAATTCAACACATACGTAACATATCCCCATATTGGGATGTTTTTCGAGTATTCGCTGGAATTTTACAGCAAGCTCATTCATTACCAAATCACGTACCTTCGGGATTTAACCGGATATAGCTCCTCGTTCAAATGCCTTCGGGACATAGCCCGGTTTTAGTAACTCACACAATGCCTTCGGGACATAACCCGGATTTAACAACTCGCACGAATGCCTTCGGGACTTAACCCGGATTTAATAACTCGCACGAATGCCTTCGGGACTTAACCCGGATTTAATAACTCGCACGAATGCCTTCGGGACTTAACCCGGATTTAGTATCTCGCACAAAGGCCTTCGGATCTTAATCCGGATATATTCACTTAGCACAAAGCCTTCGGGACTTAGCCCGGACAGCATTCAATTAATCATGCACATCTAACAATAATTCATAGCACATTCATATTTCATTTTCGTTTACGAAACTCAAACACAAGGCACATATTGTCCTTGCACATTCGGCTCAATAGCCACACATAGAGCATGATTTAATCACATCGAAATTTAAGCTCTCTTACTCAAGAACTTACCTCGGGTGTTGTCGAACGATTCCGCTAGCTATTCAACCACTTTTTCCTTCCCTTTATCGGTTTTATTTCCCCTTTGCTCTTGAGCTTAATCAAACAAATAAATTGATTTCATCATTTTAGGCATCAAAAGATGAACACAAGGCACTTAGCCCATATTTATACATTAGACATTAAAGTCTCATACATGCAAAAATCATGCATCAACACCACATATTAGCTAATTTCTTGCCCTTGACCGAATATGCATGTCCATTTTTGGGGTCGATTTCAACACTTAATACACACATGTACACACTAGTAAAGCATCCTCCCCCTTTTCATCAATTTAACACATGCATTGCTCATTAACATGCAAAGTTACATTCGGCCTTAGCACACATCTTGCTAGCCGATTCTTCTCCATTTAGCAACCAATGCACATATGTGCTCACACAACAAAAAATGCTAAAAAGGAGGTTCAAGAATCATCAAGCCATCATCACATGCATCATTATCAAGCTTCATATTTTGCATGCAATGGCATTAACACAACCTCCACCTAGGCCGAATCTTAACTCATCCTCATGCCTCATCACCACAACATCAAACATCAACCAAGAATGATTCATCCATGGTCAAGTGCCATTTCCATCACATAGCAAGATTTAGACCATGGGTTAGGTAGAACTCAAGCTAACAACTAAAACATGCATGCCTCTCATGGAACATCATCAAACATACCTTAGCCTAGCTACATGCATGGCCGAATCTCTTCACCTTTCTTCTTCTTTCCTCCTTAAAATTTTTGGCCAAGGATGAACCAAAGGATGAGAAAATTTTTCTTTGTTTTTCTTTCTAGTTTTTGGCAAGCATGAAGATGAGAAAAGGATGAACAAAATTCCCCCTTTCTCTTGTCTAGCTCACGGCAATGGGGGGACAAACACCACACACACATTTTTTTTTCTTTTGTTTTCCATTTCTTTATTACCCATACTCCTTATTTTATTCTTCCACTAACAAAACATGTTTCATGACATGTTTTGCCCATCCTTCCTTGTCATGGCCGGCCACTACTCATTAGGGGGGGGGGAATTTGACATGCAAGTCCCCCCTTTGTCCACATGCACTAGTAGGTCCTCACACATTGACCTATCACATTTTAGAATTTTCTCACATAAGTCCTATTGACTAAATTCACATGAAATCAACCAAATTGAAGCTTGAAATTTTCACACATTCATAATTACATATTCTACACAATAAGTATCACATTCAAACATTTCGGTGACTCGGTTTAGCGGTCCCGAAACCACTTCCCGACTAGGGTCAACTTTGGGCTGTCACAGTATCTTTCAACCATGGTCTTACACATTTCATATCAGGTTGCCATGGTATCTTTCAACCATGGTCTTACACATTTCATATCAGGTTGCCATGGTATCTTTCAACCATGGTCTTACACATTTCATATCAGAGAGCACACTCCCGCGAACCTCATCCTTACAGTGGGATTACCAGTCCAGGCTAAATCCCCTGTAATATAAACTCATAGAGTATTGTTGGGATTACCAGTCCAGGCTAAATCCCCTGCAACGAAAATTACTCTAATGAGCTTGGATCTGAATTACCAGTCCAAGCTAAATTCAGACCCTAATTTGGATTACCCGTCCGGGCTAAATCCCTTTACACGTATTCTTCGGGAGGGCTATATCAGGATAGGATCACCCGTCCGGGCTAGATCCTTTTTACCGTCAATTCCTTTTCAGAGATCCATCGAAATTTCCTTTTATTCAACCGAGATTTCTTCCCCTTTTTTATCAAATATATCAATGTTCCATCAATTTTCATACAATGAACATTCAAATTATTTTCACATCCATAACATACATTTCAAGCATTTAAGAATATAATTCAAGTTACACGAACTTACCTCATTGCTTATTTGTGTTTATAATTTCATTAATCCGATAACTTTTCTTTTCTATGATCAAGTCTCATATTTGAGTTGTCCGAATCTTTATAAATAAATTTGATCATCATTTTCATTCATTTCATATTCTAATGCATTTAATTAATGCTCTAGGCTAAATTACCATTTTGCCCCTAAACTTTTAATTAATGACGATTTCATCCTTAGGGTCAGGGAAAATAAAATTCTTGCAATTTAATTCTTATTTCCAGCTATTATTCTCATATGTATTGATAACAGTTCATGAATTCTATAAAATATCAGAATTTTCCATAATTTCAACACTTTTCAATTTAATCCCTAAAACATGTTTTCCCCCGATCTTGAACTAAATTAATAATTTCATTCAATTTTGTAATTTAAATAAAAAAAATAATCATTTCATGCAATTTGGTCATTTCTGAAATTTTTACAAAATTGCCCATAAAGTTTTACTTTTATTCAATTTAGCCCCTGAGCCTAAAATATACAAATTAGCCATGCTAGATTAATATTCATACATATTTTTCCTCCTCCTCCTCTCCATTCCACATCCTTAATGTAGATAACACACTTGTAAGTAACATTATCCATAATTTTTATTATTTACTTTTATGAATATTCAAGCTGTCTATCCGCATCATAGTCACTAAATTATTTATATCTGGAGCTATAGAACTCAAAATTAAGATCTGCTAATTTTCCTGAAACTAGACTCATATATATTCTTACCATAAAATTTTCAGAATTTGTGGTTTAGCCAATAAGTACAATTTATTCTTTAAATTTACCCCTATTCTGCTGTCTAACAGTTGTGATCCTTCTTCACTAAAAATTAATTATCTCCTCGTACAGAATTCGAATGATGTTCCCATTTGTTTCTATTGAAAATATACTCATTAAGGATTCTAAAAGTATAAATTTAAGCCCATAATTATTTCTATCCAATTTTTTATGATTTTACAAAGTCAAAATAGGGGAACCCGAAATCATTCTGACCTTGTCTCACAAAATTTATTATATCTCATGATTTACAATTTCATTGCTTACATAATTTCTTCTATAAGAAACTAGACTCAATAATATTTAATTTCATATTTTATTCATCATATAATTCGATTTCGACAATTTTTGATGATTTTTCAAAGTTAGACTATTGCTGCTGTCTAGAACTGTTTTAGTACAAGATATTAATTACC
The DNA here is from genome assembly GCF_007990345.1 of Gossypium hirsutum. NCBI lineage: Eukaryota > Viridiplantae > Streptophyta > Magnoliopsida > Malvales > Malvaceae > Gossypium > Gossypium hirsutum. Next base: position 104,266,108 of record NC_053424.1, on the reverse strand, counting down.
ATGTTATAACACCCTTATTTTCTTTTTCTACACCATTTCTCATCACTTTCTCTTATTTTCTCTTAACTAACATATCAAGCACATAGGACCTTATGTAAGAAAACTCTACTATAACATTATTTCCATGCTTTGTCAATAATAACAAACTTAAAAACATATTGAAATCTTGATATACTTACCTTGTTCTATTGATACTAATCTTTAACTTGATTTTCTCTCTCCTCGAGCTTCTATTTCTTGAATCCAACTTGATATTCTAACTCTCCATGGTCTCCTTAACATTTTTCTCTCTTAGTGGCTATGGAAATTCTTTTGATTTCTAGGTGAAAATGGTAAATTTTTGGTGGAAGGACCAAATTGTAAAGAAAACAAAATTTCTTTCTTTTCCTTCTCTTCTAACGTTGGTTGCATGGGAAAGGAAATGTGATGTTAATTCTTCATCTTTCCTTCCTTTTATACTAAATAAATAATAATATAATAACAATAAACATCTCATAAAAATATTAATAAAATAATATTTATCTAATTAATTAATTTAAAATATCATCAACATAATCATTACATTCTAGAATTCTCTCTCTTACTAATTGACCATTTTGCCCTTCATGATCTTTTAGAATCCCATCCTTGAGTCATCATTAATTTGGTAAAATTACGATTTAGTCCCTCATAATTTTTCACCTATTCAATTTGGTCCTAATTCATCAATTTTTCTTGGTTTCTAGATCATTCCACCCTTAAAATATTTGCACCATTAGTCCTTCAACTTTTTTATATTTACACTTCAACCCCTTAAATTTTGAGTATTTACTCTTGTGCAACAAGACTTTTCTCATCTTTGCAATTTAGTCCTTTCTTGAATTAATATATCATAATATACTTCCCAATATTGACATAACTCAAAAATTCCTTTTTTTTCACTTTATTTCCTTATTTTACTATATCACGGATAATATTTTACTGTAAAAATTTTTGGGGTATTACAAATTCCATGAAGAAGACCTGGTATTGAAAAAGATCCTTCCCATACAAAAAGATTTTAGGAGGAAATGGACGTCAAACTGATAGGGGTGTTATGTGGTAAAGAAGGCTTTCTCTGAAGGAGCGTCGATGCTGACCAAGATGGATGGCAAGAATCTGCCTAATCCTGTGAATTATGATTCAATCAATGAATACTTCATTAAAAAAATAAAAAAAAAGAAAAAAGAAGAAGGAGAGGCCAAGGCGAAAACCCACAAAAGGCGTCTTGAGATCAAAGGAGTTTTGAGTTGAAAATCCGAAAAGGGCGGCTCAAATTTTAACCCAAGAATGGACATTTAGCCAAGAGGTACTCCACGTAAAAAATAATAATAAATGGAAAATGGAGAGGCCGAGGTGAAAACCCATAAAAGGCGCTTTGAGACCAAAAGGGTTTTGAGCTGAAAACCTAAAAACAGGCAGCTCAAATTTCAATTGAAAATGGGGTATGTGGTAGTCTTGTCCTTTCAGAATTAACAAGAAGGAGGTATGCTACATCTTGGGGCATCGACAAAGTACTCTAGATCTCCTAAACACATGTCGAGCTCAAAATGGTCCCCAAGAAGTTTGTATAGAGAAGTTCAGGCTGTGATATCTGGGGCACCTAGTTTTCATCTTACCCATAATGAATTTGCTATCCTTGATTATTGTATTCGTTTTGAGCTGCGCTCCCAATCAATTTCCTTCTTATTACATTTGCTATCTTTGATTAACTTATTCATTTCGAGTTTATTTCCTTTTTATTGCATTTGCTATCTTTGATTAATTTATTCATTTCGAGCTATGCTCCCAATCAATTTCCTTTTGTCCATTGTTATGATCTTTTTCAATCACTTTGCATTAAAATAATAATTAATGGACTAATAATACTTTCACAAAAGAAGTTCTGCATATTACTCTGGAGGCTTCTAAATAGTACAAGAACCTGAAATAAGACTGTTGTTTAGAACTTACCAAACCTAAGGGTTAGAAATGTTTGAGAAAGAGGAGTCTAAATTGTGACTATTTCTTCAAATTTTCTATCAAAGATATCAGTTGAACAAGGAGACAAGATATTGCGTCAGTGATATAACCTCGACAAATAACGAGCAACCAAGCATTAAAATGGGATCATTCTCGAAAAAAATGATATTCTACATTCATGCAAATATCATGCATACACATCTGGTCATGATACCCAAAGAATAGTGTAACAGATCAAATTGATTGAAGAAGTTACAAATCCTATACCCCTTAGTTGCAGTAGGATAGATTGAAGAAGATACAAATCCTATACCCCTTAGTTGCAGTGGGATGGATTGAAGATGATACAAATCTCATACCCTTGAGTTGTAATGGGATGGATTGTAGATGATACAAATCCTATACCCTTGAGTTGCAGTGGGATAGATGGAAGAAACCAAATTTTATCTCCCTAATGTTACAGTGGAGCAAACCAGCTGAGCAAATGTGATTGTTTCTTTGGGTTTTTTGTCAAAGATACCAGCTGAGCAAGAAGGTAGCATAATACGCTATTGATAAAACCCTGATAAACAATGAGCAATGATAACCCAAACATTAAGAAGGGATCATTCTCATGACATTCTGAATTCATGCAAATATCATTCATACACATCTAATTAAGAGCATTTGATTCATTTTGATCATGACATCCTAATCATTTGGCATAAGCATAAGCCCATGAAACCGATTCTACAGGTCATGTCCCCAAGAGGACAGTGTAGCAACACCGGTAAATCCACAAATCTCATCTCCTTAAAGTAGCAGTGGAGCAAATTGAGGTTGTATATCTCATCTCCTTGAAGTTACAATGGAGTAGATCGAAGATGGCGGATCTTATCTTCCTAAAGTTGCAGTGGAGCAGATTGAAGCCACCAGTCTTATCTTCCTGAAGTTGCAGCAGAGCAGACTGAAGAAAGTGAATCTTATTTCCCTAGAGTTGCAGTGGAACAGATTGAAGCTATGAATTATGGCGGATCTTATCTTCCTGAAATTGCAGTGGAGCAGATTGAAGCCACCAGCCTTATCTCCCTGAAGTTGCAGCGAAGCAGACTGAAGAAAGCAAATCTTATTTCCCTAGAGTTGTAGTGGAACTGATTGAAGCTACAAATTATGGCGAATCCTATCTTCCTGAAGTTGCAGCGGAGCAAATTGAAGCCACCAACCTTATCTCCCTGAAGTTGCAGCGGAGCAGACTGAAGAAAGCGAATCTTATTTCCCTGCAGTTGCAGTGGAACAGATTAAAGCTACTAATTATGGCGAATCTTATCTTTCTAAAGTTGCAGTGAAGCAGATTGAAGCCATCAGCCTTATCTCCCTGAAGCTGCAGCGGAGCAGACTAAAAAAAGCGAATATTATTTCCCTGGAGTTGCAGTGGAATAGATTGAAGCTACAAATTATGGCGGATCTTATCTTCCTGAAGTTGCAGTGAAGCAAATTGAGGCCACCAGCCTTATCTCCCTGAAGTTGCAGTAGAGCAGGATGAAATTACCAATTCTTACCTCCTTGAAGTTCCAGCGGAGTAGATCGAAGCTACAAATCTCTTCTCCTTGAAATTACATTAGAGAAGATCGAAGCCACAATCCTTATCTCTATAAAGTTGCAGTAGAGCAGGATAAAACTAGACAAACCATATCTCCCTAAAGTTGCAGTGGAGTAGGTTGAAATTACCAATTCTTATCTCCTTTAAGTTCCAGCAGAGTAGATCGAAGCTACAAATCTCTTCTCCTTGAAACTATACTGGAGTAAATCGAAGCTACAAGTCTCATCTTCCTGAAGTTTCAGTGGGACTACTTGAAGAAGAGGAGCACCAACGAAGTCAAGATTCGGCAAGACCAGGCAAAATTGGCCCTCTTTGAAGTCTTTGCTCTATTCTCGTTACACGACAATGAGCAAAGAGGGGGGCAGCTATAAGACCCAATTTTGGCTCGGGCCCAAAATCAAATAAATATAAAAACAAAATAATAAAATCAAACCCAAATTAACAGTCCAAATGTCCATTACACCGGGCCCAAAACAACTAAATCCAAACAGGCCCAAAATTAAAAAGCTCTAAAAACCCAAAAGGGCGCAAAATCTTAACATTTTCAACAGCAAAAAAAGAACCCTAATGCTGCCGCATCCACCTCCACGTCGACGCGCCCACGTGCCTCTGTAGCACGTCCGTACCCTCCGTACATGCCACCACAGTTGGCCTCCTCCACCTGCAAAAAAGGACAAGGGACAACAACAAAACAGCAAGCAAAGAGGAGCAAAAATTTTGTATTTATCTTGATTTTTCCTTTCAGCTATAAAAGAAAGAAAAGAAGAAGGATGATGTAATTTTTTTTCCTTACGAATGCACACAGAGAGTAATCAAAAGCAAAAAAGTTTCTAAAGGTGGTCTTTTTTATTTCTTTTTATTTTCGTATTTTATTTTTTTAAAGAAACAGATATAACAGAAAAGAAAAGAAGTCGGATCTTACCTTTTTTGCATTTTGCGCCACCATAAGCGGTCGAGGTTCATCGATTCCGATGAAAATCGACATCTTGCAGGTTCGGGATTTTAAAACAAAAAAAGGAATTTTTTTATATTTTCGGCCACCACGGACGGCGGCGTGGTCGACGGTGATCGACGGCCGGCACGGTGGCTGAGCGCCGAAGCAATGACCTGAAATCGCCAAGGGAGGAGAGAGGTTAAGAGCTTTTTTTGTTTTTTTGAAGAGGAAGTGAGAAAATGAAGTTTAAAAAAAAATTGACTTAAATACATGAAGCAAAATGGCGTCGTTTTCCTTAGGCCATTTAAAGGCCAAAACGGGGCCGTTTAAGGTTAGCCTGTGCAACCCGACCCGCAAGCCTGAGGATCCGCGTGTTTTTGCAACCAGGGGGATATTTGTGCCCTTGGTCCTTCCGCTTTGTTGCATATTTTTAACCAAATCCTTTTTGTTTCTTTTGACTTTATAATTTTGCCCCATAACTTTCGTGCCTATTTCATTTTGGTCCACATCAGATTTGTGAGTTTCGCAAGGCAGGGAATATTTCCCATTTGGTCCCTCCTTATATGCGCTCGTTATAATTTAACCCTTCCCTTTTCTTTATTTCTGATTTGCCCCTAAATCTCAGTTTTAAAATTCAAATTAGTCCCCTTTTGTTATTTTTTCTATTTTACTAATTAATTTAGTGTTATTATTACTTTAATTATATTTTATTTTTATGCTTATTATTATTATATTATTATATCATTAATTTTATATTATTATTGTATTTCCTTTTCGTATTTATTTATCAACTATTTGAAATACATTTATTTCATTTTATCATTTTATTACTTATTTATTTATATCCTTCTATATAGATTTAAAACTTTATACTTTTGTTATATTATTAATATTATCTTCATTAATATTGGTATTATGATTTTTTTTAATTTACGTTACACTATATTTATTTATTTATTTGTTAACCCTTTTTAATAATTTAAGTTCCTTTATTTATATTCTTTTATGTACTTTTATATTTTACCATTATTATTATTATTATTATTATTTATATATTTGATTTTTCAAATTATATCCATGATTTCATTTCTACTTTCACTTGTTTCTTTATTTTCAATCTTTTACAAATTATTTTCTTTTATATTTATTTGTGTAGTTGTTTCTTTGTCTTTATTATTCGACTGACATGGTTCCTTATGTGTATGTGTTGATGCTATTATCATCGTCATTGTTTATTTTATTTGATGGTGTTTGTTAATGCTAAAATAGTATACATTATACGATTCTCATACGTTGTTTTATTAACATATTCATTATTATCCTTTGCTAATATGACACTTCACTCGTGAACCATTTTGAATATTATACATTTTTACCCAAACTTGTAAAAAATAAAATTTTGAAAACTGGCAATATTTTACATTTAGGAAATTCGAGAAATCGTACCCTAAATTACGGGGTCTCGATTTTCTCGTTAAACCTAAATAGCTTAATATCCTTTCAAATTTCAAAATACATGAATTTTAAATAAAATAAAAGCAATATTCCGCGTTTAGAGACTCGAGAAGGTCGCGCCCTAACTTACGGGGTTTCGATTTTCCTCGTTGGATCTACACAACCGAATATCATTTTAGAAAAAAAAATTGAAGTATGAATTTTAAAATAAAACAATTAAAAGGAAAGCTTATTTTCGAAGATTCAAATGTCCTGTCCTAACTTACAAGATATGATATTTTGATATCTTGAGACGAGAAGGATATTAAATGCTCGTTTTAATTTATTCAAGCATTTTTTTAAAGAGTATCGTATTTAAAATTCTTTTCGAGTTTTCAACTTTCGACGTTAAGACATTAGTTAATCAATTAGGTACCAATTTTGGGCGTTACAAGGGTGCTAATCATTCTTCATATATAACCGACTCCCGAACCCATTTTCTTGAATTTCGTAGACCAAATTTGTTGTTTTAATAAATCAAAATGTTTTATTAAAACGATCAATCATAAGGTGATATGATTACACCTCATAAAAAAGATTAATGGCGACTCCCATTTTCGTTTTCGTTTTCAAAGTCAAAGTCGACCCCATTTTTCAAGAAAAATGGTTTCGACAGCTATGATTGTATTAAATTTTATGTTGATAATATTGTATATGAGAAAGTTATGCCAAATTGTTAATAAGATTTATGTGTTGATTGAATGCTTAGAAATTTGATGGAATATGATATTCCATTGGAATGAGTAAGTTGTACATAACTAATGCAAATTAAATGTTATCATGTATTATATCATTAGTTCGGCATGAATTGTTGAGTTGTGACGAGAACGTGAATTATGATAATTAATGTAACAAAGACTTCATGTTGAACATTTGGAATAGACTTGATTATTCATACCATGACATTGGGTGATATGTGTGCTAGTGTAAGACATGTCTGGGACATGCATCGACCACATTATGAGAGCCAGTGTAAGACATATCTGAGACATGCATCGGCATTGAGACGAGAGCTAGTGTAAGACATGTTTACGACATGCATTGGCCTCGAGATATAAAGCTAGTTTAAGACCTGTCTGGGACATGGCATCAGCTTGTTGTGTGTCAGTGTAAGACCTATCTGGGACATGGTATCGACACGATAGATGAGAGCCAGTATAAGACCTGTCTGGGACACGGCATCGACCTCGATATATGAAAGTCAGTGTAAGACCTGTCTAGGACATGACATCGACTTTGATGTGTTAGCCAGTGTAAGACCGTGTCTGAGACATGGCGTCGGCATCTTATCCCATATTCGGGGCCAATAAATATCGTGTAGTATTCCAAAAGGTTCAACAGAAGATTTATGATTTATAATAAAATAAGAGAACTTATAACCATGTGGTGAATGGTATAGGTACTTATATGAAATTGATGAGATGTGAATTTAATTCATTTTGTATGATTATTAAGGAATGAATATGAGCATATAGAGTAACACAAGTATGTATGCCAAGCTCATGAGAAATAATTTCGGTCTATGATGCACATTTGGTGAAGATGTAAATAGGTAATTCATGCCTATGAGAATGATTTTGTGATGGCCTTGTGATTGAAGGTCTATACTTATGATGTATAAATATGTATCTTTACCAAAAATGGTGAAAATGAATTAATAAGGTGTGATAAACTTAGTATCATTAACTTACACTAAAACAGTTTTAGACAGCATCCATAGTCTGAATTTGAAAATCCACCAAAAATTGTGTAAATTGAGTTAGAGGCTGAATAAAATATGAAATTAAAGCTTAATGAGTCTAGTTTTACATAAAATAAATGGTGTAAGCAAAAGAGTTTCATATTATGAAATATTTAAATTGTTGTGAGACATAGTTAGAATGATTTTGAAATCCTCTATCCTGATTTGGGAAAATCATTAAAAATTGTACAAAAATCATTATAGGTTACAATTTATATTATTAGAATAATTAATTAGTCTATTTCAAAAGAAACAAACAGGAACCTCATTCGAATCCCATGTGAGGATTTAATAAATTTTTAGTAAGAAAAGGTGGAAGCTGTCAAGCAGTAGAATAGGGGTGACTTTGAAGAATAAATTGTACTAATTGGGTAAACCAAAAATTATGAAAATTTTATGGTAAGAAGATATATGAGGCTAGTTCCTAGAAAAATTTTCAGATGTTAATTTTTAGTCCCGTAACTCCAAATATAAGTAATTTAGTGACTGTGACTTGAGAAAACAGCTTGACCAGAATATAGGTAAAAAGGCAATTATGATAGTATTACCTTGAGATCATGTTTTAAGAATTGGTGGAAGCATATTGATAAATTGCTTATCATTTTCATACGGTCTTACTAAGCTATAAAGTTTACCCTCTCCTTTTCATTTCTTTTAGCTTTGTCAGGTTAGCTCGGGGTTAGAGATCGTCGGAGGCAGCATCACACTATTAAGTCACTACCATTGGAATAATGAAACATATATTAGAAATTTCAAGTGAGTGGCATGTATAGGGATCTAGTTTATTCACATGTATTATTATCCTTTGGCCAAATGTATCGGCTTATATTGAATTATACGTATATCGCCATGAGATGTGGCTCATATTGATTATGGTTTGTAAACCTAGTTATTTGTGTCATGTCTAATGTTTATGATGTGACTAAGTTTGTTTGCCATGCATGGTTGGTAACCATTGTATAATGGTAGTAGTGATCATCAAAATGAAAAGTCTTATGAATGTGAATTAAGAAATCTAGACTTGGAATTGCATGAGTAGATGCATTGCTTGTAAGAGGACATGCTAATGTTATGAATATGTCTAAATAAATAGTGTTTAATCACTAAAATGAGGCCATGAATTATGGTTTTAATATGTATAAGGTTGTAAGGGTTTATTGGTAACATGAAGGCTTAAAAATATATTAAAAAGGTTGTAAGGGTTTATTGGTAACATGAAGGCTTGAAAAATAGCCTAAGTGTTGACTACATGGGCTAAGACACAATCGTGTGCCTCAACCGTGTGAGGGACACGGCCTGGAGACACGGGCGTGTGGCCCGGCCGTGTGGTTCGACTTGCATGCTGACGTCATAAACAGAGAGTTACATGGCCTGAGGACACGGGCGTATCCCTATGTCCACACGGGCGTGTGACCCTGTTTAAGGGAAAAATTTTCTAAGTTTTCTTGAAACTTCTCAAGTTTTCGGTTTAGTCCCGAATCAGTCTCGATGTATGTTTTGGGCTTTGTAGAGCCAAATAAGGGATGACGTGCATGTGTTTGAAAAGTTTTGAATTAAAAGAAATTTTATGGCCCGATTTTTGCATGTTTGTAAACAATTAAGTCTAGTAATGCCTCGTACCCTATTCTAGCATCGGACATGGGTAAGGGGTGTTACATTAGGGGTGTTACATACATGACCTAGCCACACGGCCAAGTGACCCCTACAGTTTGAAAATTTTTATCTTTTTCAAAAAAAATTCTAAATGTTTTCAATTTAGTCCCGATTTGTTTCTAATGTGTTTTTAGGGCCTCGAGAGCTTGTATAAGGGACAATATGTATGTTATTGATAGAATTTCCTATGATTGATGTAACACCCTAACCTGTATCCATCGTCGAAACAGAGTTTCAGAATATTACCGGAACATTCAGAACATTTTTCAATTAATTTATGTAAATTACTATTAATTTTTTGATATCATACATATCGTGCCATAAATGGACCCTCAAGGCCCAAAACGAGTGTTGGAATCAAATCGGGACTAAATTGGAAACTCAGGGAATTTTTCATGAAATTATGAAATTTTTCCTAAGTGTAGGGCTCATCCGCCCGTGTGGTCTAGGGACAGACCCGTGTGGTTAGGCCGTGTATACACACGCCTGTGTCCCTAACCCGTGTAACTCTCTGACTTTTAAAGCATGAAGAAATTGAAGTCACACGGCCAAATTGCATGCCCGTATGCTAGGCCATGTGGCGAATTTTTATTTTCAAAATTTAGGTGCAGTTTTTACACGTCCGTGTAACACGCCCGTGTCTCTACCCATGTGCTCAATTCTGAGCATTCTATTTTTTTCATTTTTTAGACGCAGGGGACACACGGCTAGACCACATGCCCATGGGGCTAGCCGTGTGTCACACATGGCCAAGACACACACCCGTGTGCCAGCTCGTGTGAACCATTTCCTAGCCTCATTTGTCACCCAAATTTACCATGTTCCTGCACTAAAACATACTGAATACAATCCAACCATTTCCTCAAGCAAATTCCAGCACTTACAAGGCATACCACTACATACATACATGTTCATAATTTTACCTTGATTTACTCCATATATTAGACATACTAAAAACAATCACTTAATATATATATAAAGCTAGCATAGCATGACATTACAAGTATATCAAACAACCATTACTAGCCATTCCAATGGCTAGATTACAAACATCATCAGTAAGCCATAATTGGCCAATTAAGCTATTACATGCCATTATACCAAAATGATATTTCTATTTATACCAAAATGAGATAGTGGATAGTGTGATGATTGCTCCGACCGACTTCCAACCTTCGGAAGCTTTGAGCATTATAAGACAGAGAAAGATAAATAAAGTAAGCATTTTATGCTTAGTAAGTTTGTATAACGGAAAATAAACTTATCGGTTTTATTTATTAATACAAGCACACATAAATACACATTCTATCAATTTTGGGTAAGTTACCTAAACACATACACTTATTCAAACAAGTTAGTTGATGGTTGTAAAACTAACTGAAAATTCGACTAAGGCAAGCGCACCTATCGAACAGTAGTATAGTTATGGTGAGACCGGAAATATCGTATCCACGAGGACTAAAAGTACTAGTAATTACTATATTTTTATTATCTAGCCTAACAATTAAGAGAATGTTTTTAAACTAACACTAATTCTCTAATTAACTAAGATTACGACAGAGAGTAAAAATGGAAAATACTTTTGGAAAACCGATGGAGAAGACAATACCCAAGGAAGAATCCACATAGACTTCACTTATTACCTTTGAATTAGATGATTTATTCACTTGACTTAATTCGTAGAAATGTAACACCCCCTAACCCTAAACCGCCACAGGAACGGGGTTACGAGGCATTACCGGACATATCAGACAATTTACGAATAATTTACAATTAATATAACTTTCATAGTATAATTTAGTAAATAAGTCCCTATATTGGACTCTCGAAGCCTAAAACATGTATTAAAAGTAGAACGGGATTTGTTCGAGTATTCTGAAAAATTTTCATAAATATTTTTTTTAATAAAAATTTCGACAATATTTCTGCTTATTCTTATCTAAAACCCCCTGCAATTTCAAACCAAAAACAACCAATACCAATGTTTCAAATTCACCTAACTAATATTTATATCATTAACATAATTTTAACTTAAATAACTATCATAGCATCATTCAAAATTGATTGAAAACTTCATTCATTTAATAACTTAATGTTCATGTGTCAAAATATCATATACTTTTCTACCATTTCATTTAACAATCTAAACCTTATAATTCATCCTTCACAACCAAAATAATAACATATTCAAGTGATCACACAACACCTATGTACATGCCACCTTTACCTAAAAGAAAAAAAATACATCACCAAGTTGTGTTGGAGTCAGGAATGCTCTGGATGCTGAGCCGGGACACTTGACTTTTACTAACCTGCGCATGGAAACAACCGTACGCTGAGTATGGATATACACAGTGGTATTATCATAATTCAAATTATAATAGCAATAAAGAATTATAATTACCGAACATGTAACTATCCAATTTCTCAAATATCAATTCATTCTTAAACTTCATTAATTAATAATAACAATACAATTTTTAACTATTCTTCAATTTCCATCACATATCACATGTAACAATTTCAATCATTACATGAATATTAAATTCATGCCTTTCATTTTCAATCTTCATTTCAATTCATAATTCAACTTTCTCATTTCTTTCAATATTTCAATAATATAATTAATCCATTTATTTTAAATTTCACATTTTAGATGTTCACCCTATTAACAGAACCGGACTTTGATGGATACACGGATTCCAACCCAAACACACAGGTATGGCACATTGTGCCTAAAACGGTACATAGTACCTGATCAGAATACGACACATAAAGTGCCTAAAATGACACACGAGGTGCCTGATACGACACACGAGGTGCCTGAAATACGACACATAAAGTGTCTGATCAGTAAAGCTGGCAAGTCCCGTACACTTCTAGATCCCATGGCATGCCAATTATATCCGACTCAGCCCGACTAGTTAATAGGGTATTTCATATCACTTTTCAATTTCAATTTCAACTCAATTCAATACACTTTTCCATTTCAATCCACAAGCAATTCAATTTCAATACATATTCATCATTCAATTAAATTTTTATACAAGTCAACAAATATACTTACGTTATAATTTACTTACCATATACATAAATTAAATTAAACATATAATGAATAAATAAATAATTTGAATTATAGTAATATAAACCCGAATTTTGCAATTACTCCTCGATAACTTTCTCCTTTCCTTTTCGTGCCAATGCTTCAGGTTCTTTGTCGGCAATCAAAGCTTTAAACCTTAAACTCTTAGTTTTTCCTTTTTCTTTTCTTTCCCATTTTCTTCCTGCCTTGTTTCGAATGTCTCTGTTTCTTTCTTTTCGTTGTTTCTTTTTATTTCCTTCTTTTCTTCTTTTATTTACTTTGTTTATTTAATTAACATATATTATAATATATTTATTTTAAATATCTATTAAGTATTTAATCATATACACACAAGTGTACACCATCAATACCATACATTTGTCACCATTTATTTTATTTTTCACACAAAAATCTAATAATTTAATTATTTAATTAACAAATATCTTTTACTTTAATATTAAGTAAATTAGTTACTTTATTACAAGTGTACATATCTATTTATTACAAATGTACCAATATTTTTATTACAATTGTCATTATTCAATTTGTTTGTCAAACAAAAATCTCATAAATTAATTATTTAATTAATAAATATCTTTAACTTAATATAAAAATAATAATAAATATCTATTTTAATATCAATTAAATATATTACATTTGTACACATACATATTATTACACATGTATATTTTTATTATCATACAATTGTCTACTATTTAATTTATTTAATAATAATACCAATTAAATAATTATAACTTAATATGAAACCATAATAATAATAATAATAATAATTTAATATAAAACCATACTAATAATTAATAATAATAATAAAATCTTAGAATTTTTTTTATGCCGTCTCATCTTTTGCAAATGGCTCAATTGCCATTTTAGCCTTTCTGTAACGCCCCAATTTTCGGGAATTCTGTGAATGTTGGAAAAATTTCATGCTTTAATTTTTGTCATTTGTGAGTGAAATTACGAAATAGGACCTATGTGAAAATGTTTGAAAATGCTATAGGCTAAATTGAAGTGACCAAATAAATAGGAGTGCAAAATAGGAGGATTTGCATGACAAACCTCCCATTTTACATGAAGTGGCCAGCCATCATGTTGTTGTAGACAAAATGTACACTTGATATCCATAATTTATGGTACAAATTGATACAAATTGATAATAGGTTAGGTAAATGTTCCATGATAATAGGTTAGGTAAATGTTTCATGATAAGAATTTCATGTCTTTTGTATTAAAGAATTAAATGGATGAAATATGAAGTTTTATTAAAAGAAAAAGGGGTGAAAAGAACAAAGTTTTGTCCATCTTTGTTCATCATAGCTGAAAGTTAGAGAAGAGAAAGGAGAGGAGAAAGCTCTTGAGTATTCGGTCACTTGGGGAAGAAAATTGAAGGTAAGTTCATGGTAGTTTGCTTCTATCTTGATGTTCATGAGTTCTTCTTGATTCTACCTTAACTCTTGAAGTATATTTTGGTTTTAGTTGTGTTGTGAGCATTTAGTCATGAATTAAAATGAAGGAAATGGTTGTTGTTTCATGTTCTTTTGATGAAAAATGGAAGATAGGTGAAGTTGAGCCAAACAAATGAGCATGCATGTGCCTTAGATGTTAAAGGGAAAAATCAGCTAACATGTTGTGCTTTAAAATGATGAAATGGAGATTATACTTAAGTAAAATCATAGATATGTGATGATTGATTGGTGATATACAAGTTTAAATAACAAGCATGCAAGTTAGGTGTGAAAGAGTGATTTGGTAATAAATCTGCTTGGGACAGCAGCAGTAACATGACTTTGGAAAATCACCATAAATTGTGGGAGATGAGTTAGAAGCTGCATAAATTATGTAATTAAATCTTAATGAGTCTAGTTTCAAATGGAATAAATGAGAACATATTTTGAATTCTGTACAATGAGAAATTTGATTCGTAATGAAGAGTGGTCAGATTAGTCAAACAGTGAAACATGCGAAACTTTGAGAAAAATCTGGTATTGATTGGCCAAACCAAAAATTCTGAAAATTTTATGGATATAAGATATATGAGTCTATTTTCAGGGAAAATTAACGGCACTTGATTTGGAGTTTTGTAGCTCCAGTTATAAATAATTTAGTGACTGTTGCTCAGGAAGACAGCTTGCAGTGAAATTATGATTATGTGGTAAACATTGACAAAAATTTGTTAATGAGCTGCTTATTATTTTCTTATAAGCTTACTATGATCTGTAGGTGTGGTTGGCCGAATATTGTAAAGGGTTAATACGTAGTTCGTATTTGAATGGTTAGATTAACGTGTTAGTAATCCAATTGTAGGCGGTTCGTGTGTGGATCTCGTCAGCATATCGTCGCAAACAGGTGTGTAACTAACACCCTCTTTCTTAGTCTGGATCGACAATAGCCGAAAAGCCGAAATGCCGAAAACCGGTATTTTTTAGATTTGCGAGTGTACGAATGCTCGTGAGGTAAATCGATTAATGTTTTTGGTAAGCTGCAATGTTTGGACTGCAAAGTGCATGATTTCTGTGCCCTCGATATTTTTGGGCTTAATGTGCCAAAATTGGAATGATGGGCCAACGGGCCCAATTCGGTAAGAACCCTCGGTACGTGATTCTGTTAGTACGTGAAAGGTAGGAATATGCATGAAAAACCCTAAAATAGATAAATTACTGAAATACCTTTAAAAGTGGAAAATTTACAGTTTTACCCCTAGGAGATAAATTATCGAAATACCCCTAGGGTTAAATTGACCTAAATGAATGTTTGATTGTTTTTATTTACTGCATGCCATGTTGTTATTATCTGATGCATGAGATTAGGATATTGACGGAGGAAGTATTGAAAGTGGCTTGTCCACGTACTGGAGGCTTTGCCTCAATTTACTGTTAACTGAGCAGCAAGGCTGTAACTGTGGAGTGTTGGGCTGGGTGGGTTGAGCTATTCCCCACATGGAGTGTAGGGCTGGTACGGGTGGAGTGTAGTGGTTGGTGGGTTGAGCAGTCTCCCCAAATGGGCTTGCATATGTTATTGATGTTGCATGTATTTTGAAATTGGCCTATGGGCCATACTGTTATCTGAATAAGGGGCTAAGGCCCAGTTTATTGTAATCTGAAAAGGGCTCTGGTCCAGTACCACTGTTACCTGAATGGGCTTAGGCCCAATAGGCTTGAGCTGACTTGGGCTTTGAATGGGTTTTCCTTACACACTGAGTTTCCCCAAACTCAGCCCTTTTATTTTCATCCACGCAGGAAATCCCCAACCATAGTGGGCTTGGAGCTGTGAGGGAATTCGGAGTGGCCACCCGTTCTGAAAGTTTGATTTTCTTCTGGTGAACTGGACATCCTTTTATTTACGTTTGAAGTTTTTGGGCTTTTAAATGTAATAAGGCCGCTTAATTATTTTTGATGGTTTTAATATGTATTACTAAGATAGGTAATACTTATTTTAACTGTTGAAATTGGATAGCTTTAGGGCGCGTTTTCAAAAACAACAATTGATTTCAAAATAACACGACAACAAGCAAAGCTTCCGCAATGAAAGTATTTTCCAAAATTAATTACTTTTCCTAAAAATGACTTAATCAAATCGGTTTCCTAGAAATATCCATGACGTTAAGGTGTGGCAATGGCGGTATGCATGTCTAGGATTGGATCCGAAGGGAGCTTGGTACTTAAGCAGTCCGATGGACTCACCACCTCTTTTCCGGTTTCCTACCTGGTGCACAGCTTCCATTCACTTTAACCTATAATGAAATTATCTTTTAAAACACTAAGTAAGTTTTTCTAGACCAATAATATAAAATGTTTTGAATGCTTCGATGTGGCATGTCAGATCAGGCCATAACGTCTGGGCCGGGTTTGGGGTGCTACATTTAGTGGTATCAGAGCCCAGTTGTAACAACTCGGCTGTGGAATGGGTTTACAAAAACAAAGATTTTCGAAAACGAAAATTTTATAAAGAATACGAAAAACTCGATTTTTAAAATTTAGATCTTTAGAAGGTGGCATTCTGAATCTCCGGCTCAAGTGTGTAAGTATTACTCTGAACTCTTCTGAATATTTTTTTGACTTATCTGTCTGTACTGAAATCCTGCTAGGATACTCTAGATAGGATGATACTGAAACCATAGGAAAATCTGATAAGAGACTGAAACTGTAACTAGACTTCAATTCTGCGAAAACAAACTCTGAACTACTGTCTGATTCATAAAACATCTGCAATAAACACTGGAATATTGAATTAATGCATAAAAATTCGTAATCAAGATAATACGATATGAGTACAAGAGCCGTTCGTGGAAGAGGCCGTGGACGGAGTCGAGGAAGTGCTCGAGCGAGATCTTCGTCTTCGAGACATATGCCGGCGGTGGATGCACCGGTACCACCGGCAACAGAGGTAGAGTCTCATGACCGCGATGCCGAGGATGATGCCCTATCACAGGCAATGCTTCGTGTTCTGGAAAGGGTTGTCGGGGCAAGTACGGGCAATGGAGTTCGGGGATCTATTTCTGAATGACTTCGGGCTAACGGAGCGGAGATCTTTAGGGGCATGTCTGGTATAGCCCCGAATGTGGCAGAGTATTGGTTAGAGGCCACAGAACGGATTATGGAGAACTTGGACTGCTCTGAGGAGATTGTGAGTGGGGTATCTGTACTAAGTCCTTTGGGTCACTCGGTTAGGGTAGACAAACTGTATAGGGATGTACCCTTAGAAACTTAATGTAAGATTTTCCCTGGAGATCTGATGGAGTTACCGTTCAGAGAGTTTGATCTCATTTTGGGAATGGACTGGCTTGTTAAGCATAAAGCGACTCTAGATTGTGCTGCTAAACGAATGGAGTTAAGGACCACAAAGGATGAGGAGGTTATGGTGATAGGTGAGCTAAGGGATTATTTGTCCAATGTGGTGTCGACATTAAGAGCCAAAAAGTGGATTCGGAAAGGTTGTGAGGTCTATTTGGCATTTGTAAGTCAGTCAGAAGAGGAGGGACTGACAGTGGATAAGGTTAGGACCGTAAAGGAGTTCCAAGATGTTTTTCTGGAAAAGCTTCCAGGATTGCCTCCGAACCGAGAAGTTGAGTTTGGAATAGATTTGTTGCCTGGAACGGTGCCTGTGTCCATCACACCGTATAGGATGGCACCGAAGGAGTTAGTGGAGTTAAAGGCTCAAATTCAAGAGTTGTTGGATAGGGGCTTCATTAGGCCAAGCGTGTCTCCATGGGGAGCACCGGTGCTATTCGTGAAGAAGAAGGATGGTACAATGCGGATGTGCATTGATTATCGCCAGTTGAACAAACTGACAATTAAGAATAAGTATCCACTGCTAAAGATTGACGATATGTTCGACCAGCTTAGAGGAGCTTCTGTATTTTCTAAGATCGACCTCCGATCTGGATATCATCAGTTAAGGGTCAAGGAGGCAGATATCTATAAGACGGCATTCAGGACTCGGTATGGTCATTACGAGTTTTTGGTTATGCTATTTGGACTGACGAACGCTCCTGCAACATTTATGGATCTGATGAATCGGGTGTTCCAACCATTCTTGGATCGATTCGTAGTCGTCTTCATTGATGATATCCTGGTATATTCTGAAACTGAAGCGAAACATGATGAGCATCTCCGTATAGTGCTGCGAGTGTTAAGGGAGAAGGAACTCTTTGCGAAGTTCAGCAAGTGTGAATTTTGGTTGAGGGAGGTAACCTTCTTAGGACATGCAGTCTCTGCTGAGGGGATTAAGGTGGACCCTCGGAAAATTGAAGCGATTTTGGAGTGGAAGCTGCCTAGGTCAGTGTCGAAAATACGGAGTTTTCTAGGACTAGCAGGATACTACAGAAGGTTTGTGGAAGGTTTTTCTCTGATGGCAGCACCTTTGACAAAACTCATAAGGAAAGGAGTACCGTTTGTATAGACTAAGAAGCAGCAGGAAGCTTTCGAGAAGTTGAAGAAAGTTCTGACTGAAGCACCTATGTTAATTCAGCCAGAGTCTGGGAAGGATTTTACTGTGTACAGTGACGCATCACATGTAGGCTTGGGTTGTGTTTTAATGCAGGAGGGTAAGGTGGTTGCATATGCATCACGACAGCTTAAACCTCACGAAGGGAACTATCTTACTCATGATTTGGAGTTGGCGGTAGTGATATTTGCACTTAAGATTTAGAGACATTACTTGTACGGGGAGAGGTGCATTATATACACAGACCACAAGGGTCTTAAGTATTTGTTGACTCAGAAGGAGCTGAACCTTAGGCAAAGGAGATGGATTGAGTTGCTTAAGGATTATGACTGTTCGGTCGAGTATCACCTAGGTAAGGCTAATATGGTAGCCGATGCTCTAAGTCGTAGAACTGTATCTGATCTGAGAGTAATGTTTGCTCGTCTGAGTCTGTATGATGATGGAAGTCTGTTGGCTGAGTTGCAAGTGAGGCCAACCTGGGTGGATCAGATTAAGGAAAAGCAGTTGAACGATGAGTCTTTGGTCGCTCGTTTCTAACAAGTTAAGGAAAGGGAAACTTCTAAGTTTGGGTTAAATGGCGAAGGAGTTCTGTGTTTCCGAGGAAGAATTTGTGTTCCGAAGGACTCTGATGTGAGGCAGACAATATTGAAGGAAGCTCATGGAGGACTTTGTGCCATGCATCCTGGAGGGAACAAGTTGTATCACGACTTGCGAGAATTGTACTGGTGGCCTGGACTTAAACGAGAAGTAACGGAGTTTGTAGGGAAATGTCTGACATGCCAGCAAGTAAAAGCTGAGCATCAATTACCTTCTAGACTGTTGCAGCCAGTGAAGATACCACTTTGGAAGTGGGAGAGGGTAACCATGGACTTTGTGAGTGGGCTGCCCTTGACACCATCGAAAAAAGACTCGGTGTGGGTGATTGTGGATAGGTTGACCAAATCGGCCCATTTTATACCTGTTCGTACTGACTTTTCACTTCAAAAGTTAGCCAACTTGTATGTAGCGGAGATTGTGCGACTTCATGGAGTCCCAGTTTCAATTATTTCTGATCGGGATCCCAGATTTACATCTCGATTTTGGCAAAGGTTGCATGAGGCATTGGGGACGCGATTGAATTTTAGTATGCCTTTCTATCCCCAGACTGATGGTCAATCGGAAAGGGTTATTCAGATTCTGGAGGACATGTTGAGGGGATGAGTGATTGACTTTCGAGGTAGTTGGGAGGATTACTTGCCGTTGGTAGAATTTGCATACAATAACAGCTACCAAGCAAGTATTCAGATGGCTCCATATGAGGCACTTTATGGGCGGAGATGTCGTACGCCTACATGTTGGATAGAGTTGGGTGAACGACAAGTGCTTGGACCGGAGTTGGTGGCAGATACTGAAAGTAAGGTTAAGTTGATAAGAGATCGATTAAAGGAGGCATCTGATAGACAGAAGTCGTATGCGGACCTAAAGCGCAAAGAGATAGAGTTCGCGGTTGGGGATATGGTTTTCTTAAAGGTTTCACCTTGGAAGAAGATCTTGAGATTCGGCAAGAAAGGCAAATTGAGTCTGCGATTTATAGGGCCTTATCGGGTTCTTAGGCGGGTAGGGCCAATAGCGTATCAGTTAGAGTTACCACCAGAGTTAGACAGAATCCATGACATCTTTCATGTGTCTATGTTAAGACGATATCGATCGGATCCCTCACATGTTGTGCTAGTGGAGGAGATTGAAGTAAGGACTGATTTGACCTTTGAGGAAGAACCCATACAAATTTTAGATCGAGAGGTTAAAGTTCTAAGAAGGAAGTCGGTTCCGTTGGTAAAAGTACTGTGGCGTAATCATGGAAGGGAAGAAGCTACTTGGGAATCAGAAGAAACTATGCGTCAACAATACCCTCAACTATTTGGATCAGGTAAATTTCGAGGCCGAAATTTCTTTAAGAGGGTAGAGTTGTAACGCCCCAATGTTCGAGAATTCTGTGAATGTTGGCAAAATTTCATGCTTTAATTTTTGTCATTTGTGAGTGAAATTACAAAATAGGACCTATGTGAAAATGTTTGAAAATGCTATAGGCTAAATTGAAGTGACCAAATAAATAGGAGTGCAAAATAGGAGGATTTGCATGACAAACCTCCCATTTTACATGAAGTGGCCAGCCATCATGTTGTTGTAGACAAAATGTACATTTGATATCAATAATTTATGGTACAAATTGATACAAATTGATAATAGGTTAGGTAAATGTTCCATGATAATAGGTTAGGTAAATGTTCCATGATAATGGGTTAGGTAAATGTTTCATGATAAGAATTTCATGTCTTTTGTATTAAAGAATTAAATGGATGAAATATGAAGTTTTATTAAAAGAAAAAGGGGTGAAAAGAACAAAGTTTTGTCCATCTTTGTTCATCATAGCTGAAAGTTAGAGAAGAGAAAGGAGAGGAGAAAGCTCTTGAGTATTCGGTCACTTGGGGAAGAAAATTGAAGGTAAGTTCATGGTAGTTTGCTTCTATCTTGATGTTCATGAGTTCTTCTTGATTCTACCTTAACTCTTGAAGTATATTTTGGTTTTAGTTGTGTTGTGAGCATTTAGTCATGAATTAAAATGAAGGAAATGGTTGTTGTTTCATGTTCTTTTGATGAAAAATGGAAGATAGGTGAAGTTGAGCCAAACAAATGAGCATGCATGTGCCTTAGATGTTAAAGGGAAAAATCAGCTAACATGTTGTGCTTTAAAATGATGAAATGGAAATTATACTTAAGTAAAATCATAGATATGTGATGATTGATTGGTGATATACATGTTTAAATAACAAGCATGCAAGTTAGGTGTGAAAGAGTGACTTGGTAATAAATTTGCTTGGGACAGCAGCAGTAACGTGACTTTGGAAAATCACTATAAATTGTGGGAGATGAGTTAGAAGCTGCATAAATTATGTGATTAAAGCGTAATGAGTCAAGTTTCAAATGGAATAAACGAGAACATATTCTGAATTCTGTACAATTAGAAATTTGATTCGTAATGAAGAGCGGTCAGATTAGTCAAACAGTGAAACATGCGAAACTTTGAGAAAAATCTGGTATTGATTGGCCAAACCAAAAATTCTGAAAATTTTATTTATATAAGATATATGAGTCTATTTTCAGGGAAAATTAACGGCACTTGATTTGGAGTTTTGTAGCTCCAATTATAAATAATTTAGTGACTGTTGCTCAGGAAGACAGCTTGCAGTGAAATTATGATTATGTGGTAAACATTGACAAAAATTTGTTAATGAGTTGCTTATTGTTTTCTTATAAGCTTACTATGATCTGTAGGTGTGGTTGGCCGAATATTGTAAGGGGTTAATACGTAGTTCGTATTTGAATAGTTAGATTAACGTGTTAGTAATCCAATTGTAGGCGGTTCGTGTGTGGATCTCATCAGCATATCGTCGCAAACAGGTGTGTAACTAACACCCTCTTTCTTAATCTGGATCGGCAAAAGCCGAAATGCCGAAAACCGGTATTTTGTAGATTTACGAGTGTGCGAATGCTCGTGAGGTAAATCGATTAATGTTTTTGGTAAGCTGCAATGTTTGGACTGCAAAGTGCATGATTTCTGTGCCCTCGATATTTTTGGGCTTAATGGGCCAAAATTGGAATGATGGGCCAACGGGCCCAATTCGGTAAGAACCCTCGGTACGTGATTCTGTTAGTACGTGAAAGGTAGGAATATGCATGAAAAACCCTAAAATAGATAAATTACTGAAATACCTTTAAAAGTGGAAAATTTACAGTTTTACCCCTAGGAGATAAATTATCGAAATACCCCTAGGATTAAATTGACCTAAATGCATGTTTGATTGTTTTATTTACTGCATGCCATGTTGTTATTATCTGATGCATGAGATTAGGATATTGACGGAGGAAGTATTGAAAGTGGCTTGTCCACGTACTGGAGGCTTTGCCTCAATTTACTGTTAACTGAGCAGCAAGGCTGTAACTGTGGAGTGTTGGGCTGGGTGGGTTGAGCTATTCCCCACATGGAGTGTAGGGCTGGTACGGGTGGAGTGTAGTGGTTGGTGGGTTGAGTAGTCTCCCCAAATGGGCTTGCATATGTTATTGATGTTGCATGTATTTTGAAATTGGCCTATGGGCCATACTGTTATCTGAATAAGGGGCTAAGGCCCAGTTTATTGTAATCTGAAAAGGGCTCTGGTCCAGTACCACTGTTACCTGAATGGGCTTAGGCCCAATAGGCTTGAGCTGACTTGGGCTTTGAATGGGTTTTCCTTACACACTGAGTTTCCCCAAACTCAGCCCTTTTATTTTCATCCACGCAGGAAATCCCCAACCATAGTGGGCTTGGAGCTGTGAGGGAATTCGGAGTGGCCACCCGTTCTGAAAGTTTGATTTTCTTCTGGTGAACTGGACATCCTTTTATTTACGTTTGAAGTTTTTGGGATTTTAAATGTAATAAGGTCGCTTAATTATTTTTGATGGTTTTAATATGTATTACTAAGATAGGTAATACTTATTTTAACTGTTGAAATTGGATAGCTTTAGGGCGCGTTTTCAAAAACAACAATTGATTTCAAAATAACACGACAACAAGCAAAGCTTCCGCAATGAAAGTATTTTCCAAAATTAATCACTTTTCCTAAAAATGACTTAATCAAATCGGTTTCCTAGAAATATCCATGACGTTAAGGTGTGGCAATGGCGGTATGCATGTCTAGGATTGGATCCGAAGGGAGCTTGGTACTTAAGCAGTCCGATGGACTCACCACCTCTTTTCCGGTTTCCTACCTGGTGCACAGCTTCCATTCACTTTAACCTATAATGAAATTATCTTTTAAAACACTAAGTAAGTTTTTCTGGACCAATAATATAAAATGTTTTGAACGCTTCGATGTGGCATGTCGGATCCGGCCATAACGTCTGGGCCGGGTTTGGGGTGCTACACTTTCTACTTTCTATTACTTTATAATTAAACTTTTACCCCTTATTCAATTTAGTCCCTTTTTTACTAATTACTCTAAATTAAGCTAATTTCACCTAATTAAAACCTAATTAGACACACCACTAAACTCATAAATATTTCTAATAATTATTTTCGAACTTATTTCACTAAGACGAACGCTTTATAACTCACTTTTCCGGTGCTCGTGAATTTTGGGTCATTACAAGAAATCCCTGATTTATGTTAATATCTCTCTCGAGACTAAAAACAACTGACTCTAGGTTAATTAAATGAAATCTCTTTCTACTTAAAACCCCTATTGTCGCATTAACTCAATTTATGGATTCCTTTATTAGATTTGACTCTAATCTGGCAGGTTTATGTCGTCCTATCTCTAGGATTGCATGCAACTCCGCTTAATTATGAATGTCTACTCTTAAACAAGGACTTTTCCTCCACTAAATAAGCACATCAAAAACCTGAATTAATATCCTAGAATATTAAAACAAGGGTTAAACTCACAATTAAGAATAAGAACAAGTATTTATCATATAACTCAATTAGTAATAAGATTTGTCTTAGGTTTCATCTCCCTTAGGTATTTAGGGAGTTTAGTTCATAATAATGGAAAACATCTCAAAAACTAGAAAACAACAAAACATAAAGAAACCCAAAGAACTTCTAGGAAATTGGATGGAAATCTTCAGTCTTGATGTAGTTTCCTTCTGAGCTGATCCCGATGGCTGTTGTTAAGTATTTTCTGCCTTCTCTTCTCCGTGTCCCTTTAATCCTCTTCTAGGGTCTTTAAATAAACTTTGGAATTCCCAAATTAGGCCAAAATTAGCCTTTTTCGAGTAGAATTAAACTTTGGCTCGACAGGGACACAACCGTATGCCACGCCCATGTGCAAGTGCTTAGGCCGTGTGCAATTCTGACTTGGTTTTTAGTCGACACGACCAAGACACACGGGCGTGTGGATTGCCCGTGTGGAAGTGCCTAGGCCGTGTGAAACACTGATTAGGCCCAATTTGTCCGTTTTTGGCCCGTTTCTTGTTCTTTTTGCTTTCCTATGCTCACCTGAGTATAAAACATGAAATTAAAGGATTAGGAGCATCAAATTCACTAAATCTTACGATAAATCATCCAAAAATATGCCAAGCATGGGGTAAAAATATGTATATATTATGGTTTATCATTAGTCACATAACCTCATATGAATATCAAGTAAACATAGATGAGCTCCTCACATTACAAGTTCCATAAATTTTTCACCTTTCTTTGTTTCAAGATTCATTTTCCGTTGAACTATTGAAATGTCGATGGACATCAAGTTAGTATACTCAAAAGTACCTCTTTGGGCACAAACTTAACAAGCACGCTCTCGAGCCACATATTATGTTATAGGATTACCAGTCCAAGCTAAATCCTTTTTTTTAGGATATATGCTCTAAAGAGCTTAATTTGGATTGCCCGTCCGGGCTAAATCCAACTTATAACATATGCTCTAGCGGCTTATATCAAGATTACCCGTCCGGGCTAAATCTTTTTTACAACATGTGGAATATTATCCTCGTTCGAGCATATCACCTTAATCCATCGAATTTCAATGTTCAACCATAACATAGCAATTTGTCCATATTTCACAACTTATGATTATTTCATAATATATGTTATCTCATTCACATCAACACAATCATACAATTAAATTCAAGTATTTAACATACATAGTTAAGTTACACGAACTTACTTTGAAAATGGTTCGTTTTTGAATTTCAACTAATTTGAAACCTTTTGCTTTCCTCCGTAGTTGGTCTTTTCGGATCTATATGGATAAATTTGACTATTAATCTATCACATTTCATATACATTTGCATTCTATTGCATCCTAGGCAAAATTACCATTTTTCCCCTATACTTTTTAAAAATTCGATTTCGTCCCTAGGCTTGGAAAATGAAATTCATGAAATTTAACCCTCTTTTCAAGCCTAGCCGAAATTTATAAACAACATTTACAACACACATTTTTCACAAATTTTAGAAATTTCCATGGGTTTTTACCATTTTTCATTTTAGTCCCTAAATCAAGTTTTCATCAAAAATTACTTTGTAAAAGTTGTTTATCTATGAACAAACTTTCATTTTATACCATAAATTTCTAATTTTCAGCATATTCATCGATGACCCAAATTTCATACCTTGATACCTTTTCAAATTAATCCCCTAAATAGAGAGATTAGACTATCTCGGTTTCAAAAATATAAAAATTATTAAAAACGGGACTTGATTTCATATCTTTTCAAGCTTGGTAAGTTTTCTTCCTCTCTCCTAGGGTTTCCATAGAAATTTTGAGGAAGATTATATGAAATTAGATGAATATTTCGTTTTATTTAATTACCATCTTTTAATTTTAGTGATTTTCAATTTAGTCCCTTGCGTTTTCTAATTTTTCCATGGATGAGTCATTAAAATATCTACTAACTACTCTTCAATGGTCTAATTACCATATGAGAACCTTAAATTTTGAATTCTATAGCTATTTGATACCTATAGCTACTAGAATCCAACTTTCGCATTTTATACAATTTAGTCCTTTACCTAATTAGCCATACAATCAATAAAATTTTCGTATCAAAATTTTCATGTGACCTTCCTATCATGATTTCAACCATAAAATAAAATAAAATAAAAATAAATTTTTTAACTTGGATTTTTTGTCCCGAAACCACTGTTCTGACCTCACCGAAATTGGGCTGTTACAATTGATGCTATGAAGTAAATGATTTATATTTTTGATAGTTTTGAAATGTAAACTCCAGTAATGCTCTGTAACCCTATTTCAGTGACGGATACGAGTTAGGGGTGTTACAGACCCCTAGATAGCAGAACTCCTACAATAGGCACATGACGTAGCCAAACACTGGTCTGGGCCTGAGTCAACGTGGCATTGCCCTCAAGGACACATCCCATCCCATTGGAACCTCTTTCACCCTAAGGGCCAACCGAGTTGGACAAAAACTCTCACCATGACCCAGTTTTCCGTAAAAGAGGCAAAAAAGTGACAATCGTTCATATTGGAAACGGGCATAAACATATTGGTGATGAGACAGAACAAAACACTTCTTTCGTTTCAATGGGAGTTAGACATCCAAACGAACTCGTACCCGTAAACACTTCTGTAAACCAAAAACAAGAGACTTGGAATCATAGTCCAAAAATGTCCCAATAAAATTTCTAAATTGCCCGGCCAATTGCTTGTTGTAGAACCCAAGGGGGAGGTCATGCACTTGAACCCAAAAATCAACATAATACAACAAGACTTGAAGGGGATCCTCCCCCTTTTCCAATTGATGAAACACAAGTAAATGGTTGTTAAAGGTCCAAGGGCTACCCTGAATAACTCGTGCAACATCCACTTCAACATAAGACCGAAAGAGAAAACATTTCTCACCCAAATCAGAAATAGAAATTCCCTCAATTAAGTGCCACAAATTAGCCATGGTGGTTCACTTCGCCTCAAATGGACAACAGTAGCCATCAAAAAGCAACCCACCAAACAGAAATCAAACCCAGCTACAGGTTTCGAAGCACCAAAATCAACTAGCCACGCGACATCCTCGTCATCCTGAAGAGTGAGACCAGCAATATCTTCTTCCATAATCAGACTAGGAACACAAGAACAGACCCAAACCGCAAAAAACCACAAAAATATTAACTTCATACAGAAAAAACCAACAACACGTACCAATAGGCAGGCAAATTCAATATTTTTAAAATTATTTGAGAAACCTAATTGCATGGGTTACTCATATTATTGGTATAAGATATTCATTTTATTGATTGGGGTATAAATAATTTTATTAATTTATTCGTGCATTATACTAAAATATTTTTCATAATATAATATATTTTAATTAAATTAAATGAATAAACTGTCTTTTCAAATTTTTGTTTATCTAATTAACTATTTATTTCAAACATAAACTTTTATAATTTAATAGATAATAAAAAATTATAAAAATTATATATTTTTTATCATAAAATTATATTTTAAATATATATAACTAAACTTTAATAATTTTAGAACTCATTTTTGCTTTTAAAACGACCATTCAAATAGTTAAAAATTTAAAATCATTTTTAATTAACTTGAACTTTTTTCAACAACTTCCAAACAATGAAACAAACTTGTTCAAGTAATCAAATGGCGTAATTAACAAGGAAATTGTAAAAATCAAATCTTGAATGTATAAATTTTCTTGAAATTGGACTTGAATTGGACAATCATGTTAAAATATCATTTCAAAGCTCTTTAGTGAAGTTTTGTAATCCATTTAAAGTGTGTCTAAATGATTTCCATATCCATAAATCATTAACATCAAAAATTGACCATTTAAGTTCAAAAAGTCTTATAAACCTGCATTCAAAATATTAAAACCTAAATTATTGCAAGTTTTACAAACTTTTTTAAGCAAGCTCAAAGAAATTTCTAAAAATGTTCAAACCATTTTATCAAAAGTCACTTGCTCAAATATATATATTGCACAAATAAATTTTTTAACAACAAAATTATTAAGCTTTGTATGCTCCTTCTAGGATGTGTAAAAATGCAATATGTTCTAATATGCATACATCCTATTAATATCTTCAAGCATGATCATATTGAAATTAACCAAATAATCCACAAACCATGCTTGAACATCCTAAGAGTTTTCCAATATGATTTCATTTTCCTTTTTTAAACTGTCAAATTTAATTTTCAACTCAAATTTTTTATTTTCAAACAATTTAATTTTCTTTTGGGAAGTCTCAAAATTTATTTTCAAATTTTAATTTTGGCTTTCTAAATCAATTTTTTTTAAAAAGAAAATCATTTTCTATTTTGAATTTTGAAATCATTTCTTGTATTTGGAATTCATGGTCTCAAATTCTAATGCTAACTAATTGAAAGTATCTTGTAGCTCATCAAATAAATATGAATTTAAATTATATGAACTAGAAGACACCTTTTGCTCTTTAAGAGCCAAAAGACACATCACCTTTGGATTTGTGGGGAAGCTTTCACTTGATTACTCATCTTTGCTTTCCTCATCACTAGTTGAACTTTCTCTATTATAAGGTTTCTTGGTCTCTTTTTCTTCCTTCTTATCTCCATAGATGTATTCAAGTATATCCCATATGTCTTTGGCACTTCCACATGAGGAAACTTCATTGAAGACTTCTTCACTAATAGCACAAAGGAGTGTGTGCATAGTCTTAGAGTTGGATTGAGCCTTTGTTTTGTCATTTCCATCTCATCTTTCTTCCTCCTTAGGTACCTCCAATGGACCTCTTAAGATAAACCTCTAAGCATCATAATCAAATGCTTGGACAAATAATTTCATCATCACTTCATTTAGGAGTTGAGGGCACATGATGGAATGACCTTCTTGAAAATTGTTGACCTTGACTTAAATTTCATCTAAACTCGATATTTTCCACCTCAAACCTTTGCTCCTAGTGGTTAAACCTTTGATAAAGACTAAACTCTGATATCTATTATTAGGCCCGAAAATACCAAAAGGGGGTGAATTGGTATATTTAAAAATCTTTGCAAACTTTTTAAAATGATGAGGAAAGGGAAGAAAAGCTTAGACAATTTCATTTATAGTGGTTTGACCCCAATTACTTACCTCCACTACCTTGGTATGCCTCAACAAAGGCTTTTCCAATTCACTATACTTGAATTATTACCTTTCGAGAAAAATGTATAACCTTTCAATCTCTATCTTTTTCATGAGGCTAAGATAGAACTTCTCCTCTAGTTTTTATGGCTAAACTAAAACCATCTAGTTTTTGTGGCTCAACTAGAAACCTTTTACAATCTACTTAAGGTTCTATACCACAAAAGCCTTAAGTAGCTTTTTACAACAAATAAATAATGAGAAAACTAACAATGAACCTCTAGTAGGTGTGTATTTACAAATTGAAGCTCTAAATACAAAGATTTGAGAGTGACAAAAGATATTACAATAAGCTATCAATGAATATATACAAGAGAAAATGAAGAAAATAAAGAATTGAAGGTTTTGCCTTGATTTCTATGTTTGGATGTTTATCTCTTGTATGTTGAAGTGATCTTGATGTGCATATATAACAAGGTCAAAATTTCTGACAATTTATAGCCCTTGGGATAGTTTCTAACCATTAGAAGTATTATAGATAGACTTGTATCAATACAACTCACAAGATGTATGGGTAGAAGTAGACCTGTATAGTAGAAGTGGACTTGTATTGATAAAGTCCCCTTGAGTATTCAGTAAAAGTCTGGAGGAATGCTTGAGGTACTCTCTCACTTGC
The DNA here is from genome assembly GCF_007990345.1 of Gossypium hirsutum. NCBI lineage: Eukaryota > Viridiplantae > Streptophyta > Magnoliopsida > Malvales > Malvaceae > Gossypium > Gossypium hirsutum. The sequence goes on along the minus strand of NC_053424.1, from coordinate 104,236,409 downwards.
TTCTATCGGTATAAATTCCTCCAAGTATTGACACAACTTCTCAGACTTGTACAAAATGAGCACTTAAAAACATTTTTGATTGCCTTAAAAATATTTAAATAAATTAAAACATATTTAGAACATGTTTTTGAGTACTTTTACAAGTCTTTGAAATGCTTTGAAAATGTTTAACAAAATTTTTAGTAATTATTTTTACTAACGACTTAGGAATTTAAATAAAAAATTATCTTAAATATTGTTGTATCAAAATATTTTGTTGTTGAAAATAAAAATATTAAAAAGTAAACCAAACCATAATAAAGGAGTTCGGATATATCTTCTAATAATTCTTAATTGCATGATTATGTATAAACATGAATGGTTCTTATTAATATAAAAATCAACATATAAAAAAATAATTAAAAAAAAACAACAACAAGTGAATATGCATGTATTATATAAAGTTATGGTTTTAAGAAATTAAGGCAATCATTTACATTTCAAAGATATATTTAATTATAATTATAAAAATTAATCACTTATCGCATATATAATCTATGTACCTTATTATATTATATATTATATGATTTTATTTGAAGATTATAATTAATTTTTATTTATTTTTTTACAGCTAAATGCCTTTTTTTATATATTAATATTCAATTGAGTTTTTGTAATCCTCTTATCAAATCTATTAGAAGAAGCATACAGAAAAGATTGAAATGATGTAATTTTTATTAGAAGATTTGATTATAATTAATTTTTGTTTTATTTATTTCTTTTTTTTATGCATTTATATAAGAGAAAATTAGTGGAATTTTCATATTTCACAAGTAAATTTAAAGAGTTGATAAATATCGCATAGGAGTATAGTAAAATATTTATCTTTTTAAAAAAAAGATACATGACCCTTTTTTCAAGACTACTTACGGAATAAAAAAATACACTATAAGTATATCAAATATACTATTGTATATATAAATATATAAGATGAATTAAGAGCGATTTCTATATATAATATTTCAATTGAATTTTTGTATAAACATGTTACTAATTTTATCATTAATTTAATATTATATATTTATAATTGATATAATCTTTTTTTGGTTTAACAATATAATTTCCATAAAATGATTTATATAAATTCCAAGTTGTGGAAATTGGATATATTGTGGAAAAAGTAACATCGAATAAAATTTCATTTGATCAGCAAAAATCACACTTGTTTTGGTTTGCCAAAAATGGCTTCACTTGTCACAAGAAGAATCCCTCTCACCCACAATTCAGCCATTTGAATCCCACCATCACACACGAAATGCACCTCATTGTTCTTTGTAGTCACCACATGGAACATGCCCGATTCTTCCACATCGAACTTCCTCCTCCGATTCCATCGAAATTTTTTACCTGGACCGACCTCAGCTGCTTTGCATATCACATTTCTCCTACTTGATTTGCCCCATCGCGGAATGCATCTGGTCTCCATCATCCTCAGTAAGTTGCTATGAGGTGATCCTTTATCACCCCTAGTGTGCTTCTTCACTTGGCTTCCATCCACAACTAGAGCTCGAGCAAGCTCATTCAGAATGACAATTTCCGTATCGTTTCCGTACCCTTTTATCCTCGCAAGTGTAGGAACCCATTTTTGCCCGGGCTCGTGAAATGAAATAAACAAAAATTTATAAACCAAATTAAATAAATAAAATGTCCCTGTTAATGTCCAATTTACAATAAACAGGCCTAAAGGCCTGATAACCCAAAACTCGGTTACATTTTATAGCCCAATTAGTCTAAACGAAAATACCCATTAACCCAATACCCGATTACACCCATTAAACCTCCTAACCCAACAAATAAACACGGCCCAAAGGGCCCAAACCATTAACAAAATCAGAGGACCTAGGGTTTTCTGAAACCCTAGGCGCCGCAAGCACCCCGACACCAGGCCTCATCTCGCGCTGCAATCGACATGCCAATCCCTCGTCACCGAATCTTCACTCGCCTGCAAAAGGAAAGAAACAGCAGAGAAAATACAAATATAGCAAGAAATAAAATCAAATATTGTTAATATATTTTATGTTGATTTTCGGTGGCTATAAAAGCCCGAATCGAAACGATGTAATGGAGGGGGTTTTTTTTATGAACATTTACAATAAAATACCAGCAGTTTATCGAAGGAATAGAGGTGATTTGTTTTTACATTATTTTTTTTCTTTTTATACATACAAATATCACTAAATAAAACAGAAAGATTTACCGTCAGATTTGCGCTAAAAATCAAAGCTCTTCAACTTCCGGCCGCCGTATCCGGCGGGGTTGATGACGGCGCGTGGGCGAGTGTGCCTGATGACCAGGGCTTAGCTTGACGGAGGCCGGAACCCAGAGGTTTTTTTTTTCTCTTTTCCTTTTTCAGAGCATTTCTTTTGTTTTTTTTATAACCAGGGCTAAAATGAATTTTTAGGTTTTTTTTTATATTTATAAACGACCCATACGACGTCGTTTTAGGATGACCATTTAGTGACCAAAACGGTGTCGTTTCAAGGCTGAGGATCAGTGCGTTGACCCGTGACCTGAGAAGGATCCGCGTGTTTTTGTTTAAAGGGCTAACTGCCCAATTGGTCCTTCCGTATTTTCAGCGTTTATAATTTCGTTCAATTCAAATTTTATTTTTATTTTTATTTGGCCCTGACATTTTATTTTTGTTTCAATTTAGTCCTAGTTGCTATTATAAGGCCTATTTTAGGAACGATGTCGTTTTGGGATTAGGGTCAAATTGCCCAGTGAGTCCCTCAGCTTTTAGCGCGTGTTTCAACTGGGTCCAAAATTCATATTATTTTAAAATTAACCCTAGAGTTTTATTTAAATTCAATTTTAATCCTTCTTTTATATATATATATATATATATTATAATTTATTTATTTTAAATATTTGGTATATTATTTATTTTACTTTAAACCTTATTTATATGTAAAAAAATATTTATTTTATTTTTTATGTATTATTTATTATATTATATATATTTTATTGTATATTATTTATTATATTATGTATAATTTTAAAATTTGTAAATTATTATTAAATATTACACTTTTATACATCATTATTAAATATTTAGTATGTAATATTCTAAATTTACTATAAAATTTTGTTCCTATTTAACATATTATTTTTTTATAAATATATATTAAGTTATTATATCATATAGTATATTTTTATATATATTAACCATTTTTAAAAAAATTCTCCTTTATTATTATTATGTTGTTTTAAATATTTTATTTTTTTAATACCCCATTTTTTAAATGTATTTAGTTTTTATCTTTTTTATTATTTTTTTTATATGTTCATAATTTTTTTATTTATTTTTTGTATTTTTTTGTATTTATTTAGTATTATTTTAGTAAGTTAATTTTATCTCATAAATTATTTTTTATTTTTATGTTATTTATTGTTTTTATACATTTGCATGAAAATTGATTATATATGTTGTTATTCTAAGTTATATTTGCATGAAATATTATTGTATATATATTATGTAATTTATATTGTTATATTCATTATTTTCTATGTTGTATTTCGCATGAAATGTTAATGTATGTATATTTATGTTATTTATGATTATATCTACATGAAATGTTAATGTATATTATGTAATTTATGTCGTTATTTATCATTTTCTATATTATATTTGCATGAAATGTTAAAGTATGTATCATGAAGTTTATATTATTTAGTATTGAAATCTTGTAATATGTTAAATGCATCATTGTTTAAAAATTTATATTTCATTTAATCCAAAAGATTTTTAAAAATGAGGCAATGCTTTTTTGTATTTAGGAATTCAGGAAGTAGTGCCCTAACATGCTGGGTTGCGATTTCCCGTTTGTCTAAATGTCTAAAGTATCCTTCTAAATAGATTTTGTAAATCACGAGATGATTTCACTTACAAAAGTTTAAGAATATCGTGTCCAATCATGCTGGATGTGATGTTTGTATTCTTTTGGAGTAAAGGAATCTCGATTTTCAACTCAAATTATTCCGGTTTTAAAAAGGGATCCTATTTTTAAATTCTTTCAAACTTTTTAACAGTAAGACGGAAAACTATTCAATTTGGTACCAATTTTGGGTGTTGCGAAGGTGCTAATCCTTCCTCGTACGTAACCGACTCCCGAACCTGTTTTCTCACATTTTCGTAGACCAAAATGTTTCATAAGGTGATCCAATCACACCTAAAAAGATTGGTGGCGACTCCCATTTTCCAATTCCCCCTCTAAAAAGGTTTCGACAGCTTGGCGACTCCACTGGGGAAGAAATTAAGAGAGTCAAGCCAAGAAATTGATTATTTTCTGTCTTAATGTCAGAAGTTTAGAAAAATTTTAAAAATATCGATCTTTTTACATGTGTTTGCCACATATGTTTGTTATTTTGTTTTCGCACACATTGCATTTGCATGACTGCTGTGGTCGCACCCTTAAGTGGGAGTGAAAAGCTATGCTTTTGTGAGGTTTTCACCTCCACATAGGCTAGTGGATTGCTTCCGGGATACATCCGTACCTATGTCTTTGTGAGATATTCATCTCCGTATGGCCATAGGGAAATGTGTCCCCCTGAACCAAACTTGGTCCATATGAGCCTATAATGGGTGAGGATCGAGGAATCTACTGGTTCAGGTACCCTCATTTTAGAACTAAAACATATATAGTGAGCTTTAAGTGCTTACCCTAGGTAGTACAGTGATAGCCTTTAGTAAGCTACCCTTATAAGTGCTTGTTTATTATACCTTTTATATATGACACTGACCTATTTTATTTTGTTATCATTGCATGTCATTCAACATTTAAAGGTGTCGATTCACGGTTCGATTTCTAGATTAGAAAGTTTTGTAATGAGGAACGAATATCTTGATAAAGTGGAGGACAACGCTTCTGTCTGTGCGTGGTCAGAGAAAACCCAGTTAGAGAAAGGAGATAGTGTCACCGAGGGGTATACATTAGAGTTGTGGGACTTCACTCGTATCAGTTCGACACAGAATGAGTTGAAGGAGTTGAAGGACATTTGGGCCCAATGGGATGACAAGGCTAAGCAGCTGTTCTACAAGAATTATGGAGATCTTCCCTATTTGCTAGACATCAATGTGGATAAGCATCTGTTTCGAGCTATATTGCAGTTTTGGAACCCTGCTTATAGTTGTTTTACATTTGGAGAGGTAGACTTAGTACTTACTTTGGAGGAGTATACGACCTTGCTTCACTGTCCAAGAATTCAAGGTAATAAAGCTTATGTTAGGGCTACTAATCTCCCAACTTTCGTGAAGAAATTAATGATGATCACAGGGATGAGTGAATAGTGGACCGCAGCTCGAATCCAACAAAAGGGTGATGGTAAATGCATTCTGTTGGCAAGTTTGAAGGATCTGATATTGGCGCACCCAGATGTGAAAAAGAGGGTTGATGTCTTGGCCTTAAGTGTTTATGGTTTGGTGATTTTCCCCAAAGCTATTGGGCACATAGATGAGGCAGTTGTGGATTTATTCGATCGACTTGGTAAACAGAGCACACCTGTGCCTGTAATCCTAGCTGAGACATTCAGATCCTTGAGTGCATGTCGGAAAGCCGGTGAAGGTAGATTCATTGGATGCGCACAGTTGTTGTTAGTATGGTTCCACAGTCACTTTTGGAAGGTTGATAAGGTTCCTTGTCGAGTGTTCTTTGAGGATTATTCTCCCTTAAAGGAAACAGCAGCTACGCCAAGGAGGGATGACATTACAGAGGAAAGGTAGATAGACATACTTCAGAATCTCCGAGAGGAAGATGTTATGTGGAAAACCCCTTGGATGGCTCCTAATGAAGTCCTTTATCGTTGCAGAAGCTTTGATTGGGTACCTCTTCCTGGAATTTGGGGAGTTGTTGGTTATGCATCATTACTCGTCCTAAGGCAATACAAAGCAGGGCAGTTTATACCGGCAACACAAGGGTTGCTCAGAGTGATTTCTCATATAAGGGGGATCATTATAAGAATAAGATGCGAGAGATTTCCGAGGCTTGGAAGAAGATTTACTGTGTAAAGATTCTGACTGAAGGTCCGACGACAACCCTTGAGTACAAAGGGTGGTTTAGCAAGAGGATCAATGATAACATCTCTAGGCAGAGTTTGAGGGCTGCTCGATCAATTAAGGAGAATTTACGAGTGGTTCCAATAGAGTTAGAAGTCATAAAGCAAGAGTTCAAAAGAAAGAGTTTGGAGCTCGGGAAAAAGATAGAGAAGCTGGAGGAAGAGAAGATGTACCTAAGCTTAAACGTCGACGTTCAGAAAATTAAGGTCGAGAAAATGAGGAAAGAAAAGAAGAAGATTGAGGAAGACCGAGATGACTTGAAGACGCAATAAAAGACGATGCAGCTATCAATGAAAAGAGTTGGACTGGGGAAGTCTTCAGAGTAGTGGCAACAAGAGGTTCAAGAAGAAAGAGCCAAATCCGAACACTGGGAGAAGAAGTTTCAAGAAATGCAGGAACGGAATTAGGCCTTAGAGAGAAGCTTGGCAGAAAGTCAGAAAGAGAATCAAGGATTAAAAGCTAAAGTGACTGAACTCAGACGGTCCATTCATCTTCACCGAAGTCGTAACTTTGCGGCCGAGTTAAAGACAAGTCTGAACAAGATCGAGGAAATGAAGCACAAGATTGGAGGGTTAGAAGTAGCATTACAGAACTGTGAACTCCGGATTGAGTAGCTTGAGGCAAGAGAAGGACATTGGAAGGGAGAGCTTCACCATTTTCAGGATCAAGTCAGAGATAGGGACTACCTCATGGAAGAAGCCATAGTCCAGATTCGAGAGGTTGCTAATCATTTGCAAGACCTGGCAGCGCAAGCTAATGTATTGAGTGCAAAGTATGAGTCAGTGTCAGATAGAGGTCGAGAGTTAGCTTTGTTATTGGATAGGGTTAAAACTCTAGGCCTGAGGGCAAAAGCGTATTTGTAATTCATTTTGTGTAAAGATTTTTGTTTTTTAAATAACGTTTTCTAAAAGAAACTGAATCAGAATCGATATCTTTTTGCATTCATGCATTTTCATCTCATCGTATCGTATGCATTCAAATTTATAGAAAGACCCTAATTAGTTAAAATTAAACACACAGAGAGAGAGAGAGAGAGAGAAAGAGAAAACCTGGAAGCAACACATCCTTACGGTACATGCACTAAGACAAAGAATATGGATCAAAGACTTGAGCAGATCCAGAGAGAAATACAAGAGCAATTGCAGGAACAATTGGCAAAAATCCAATAGCAGATGAAGGATCAAATGTTGGAGGCCCAAAGGAATATGATAGCTGAAATGGCTCAGCTGCTGATGTGATACCCCCTACCCGTATTCATTGCCGGAATAGGGTACGAGGTATTACCGGAGTTTACGAATTTATTTATTTATTTATTTATTTATTTTAGGAAAACTCAATATAATCCCTTTACAGATATCTAACCTTCCCTGCAATATTATATCAAGACCAATCCAAATCAACCAATCCAATTCAACATATTTTTAAGATAAATTCATGCATATTTATAAAATAACGTCATCACATACCCAAAACCAGGTTTGTTAACCATACCAATGGCTAACTCTACATTCATTTCACAGAATCATTTACTTTATTAGCTTATACATGCCATTGATTTCCAAAATAAAGTTTCTTTATATACCGAAGTCCTGAGGTTGATAGTGTGATGTGTCTCTGACCAAATCCGACCTCCGAGCTCTTAACACTACAAAACAGGAAAAAGGAAACGGGGTAAGCACTTTGTGCTTAGTAAGCTCATGTAACAAGAATTATACTTACCTAATATTTTCAATACAATACAATAAACATTCCTATATCCATTCAATGCATTATTACCCTAATATGCACAAACTCAACATTCAAGTTAGTACAATAATTTCCATGTACCAATAATATATACTATGATTGATGACCTCATCAATACCATGATTTCCATTTCCTTGTTATTTTTCCATATTTATCCCGTTGAATTTCTTGGAATTTTCGATGGATTTTTAGAGATACACTTTTAGTGTACATTTCTGGGTCCGTCAATTCATATTCATGTGCGCACATATCCATTTCAGAGAGCACACTCCCGTGAACCTCAACCTTGCAGCGGGATTACCAGTCCAGCTAAATCCCCTGCAATATAAACTCATAGAGTATTGTCGGGATTACCAGTCCAGGCTAAATCCCCTGTAATGACAATTACTCTAATGAGCTTGGATCTGAATTACCAGTCCAGGCTAAATTCAGACCCTAATTCGGATTACCCGTCCGGGCTAAATCCATTTTACACATTTTCTTCGGGAGGGCTATATCAGGATAGGATCACCCATCCGGGCTAGATCCTTTTTACCGTCAATTCCTTTTCAGAGATCCATCGAATTTTCCTTTCATTCAATCGGGATTTCTTCTCCTTTTAACAAATATATCAATGTTTCATAAATTTTCATACAATGAACATTCAAATCATATTCACATAAATAATATACAATCTCAAGCATTTAAGAATATAATTCAAGTTACATGAACTTACCTTGATACTTGTTTGTAAACAAAAAAATCTACTAATCCCGAACTTTTTCAGTTCCTCGATCTAGCTTCGTATTTGAATCTTCTGGATCAAAATAAATAAATTTAATTATCAATTTAATACATTTCATGTTCATATGCAACATTCTCTATAATTCAACTATTATTTATAGTTCATTCAAAGTTGTCTACTTGAGTCATATTCACTAAATTATTTTTATCTTGAGATACAGAACTCCAAATTAGGATCCAATAATTTTTCCTGAAACTAGACTCACATATCTTCTTACCATAAAATTTTAAGAATTTTTGGTTTAGTAAATCAGTACAGTTTATTCTTTAAAGTCACCCCTGTTCTGCTGTCAACAGTTCTAACCCTTCTTCACTAAAAATTAATTATCTCTTCATACAAAATTCAAATGATGTTCTCGTTTGTTTCTCTTAACAATAGACTCATTAAGGATTCTATACATATAAATTTAAGCCTCTAATTGTTTTTATTCAATTTTTTATGATTTTTCAAATTCAGAACAGGGGAACCCGAATTCATTCTGACCGTATCTCAAAAAATTCATTATATCTCAAAATTTACAAATCCATTGCTTACACTATTTCTTCTATTAGAAACTAGACTCAATAAGATTTAATTGCATATTTGTTTCATCTTCTAATTCGATTTCTAAAATTTATGGTGATTTTTCAAAGTTAGTCTACTGCTACTGTCCAAACTATTTTTGTGCAAGCTGTTTATTACCATTTTCCCCTAAGCTTTTAATAAATGATAATTTCGTCCCTACTCAATTAGCCTCTCAATTGAACTGATTTTTATAAATTAATATTTTATTCTATCACCTTAAACTAGTCTACAACCTTTAGGAATCATAATTTCAGCAATAGACTTTAATTCCAAGCATTTTCACAATTAGGTCCTAAAAATCAATTTCTATTGAAATTACCTAATAAAATCATCTTATAAACAAATTAAAGCTTTAATTTCATTCTATTTCATCATAAACTTACAGCACTCAACCATGGTAACTTTCAATTTCATCCATGAAATCAAAAACTAATGAATTTAATAGTAGGACCTAGTTGTAAGAGTCTTAGAAACACAAAAATTACAAGAAAAAGGCAAGGATTAACTCACTTGGTGCAAAAATTATGAAATACCAGCTTAGAGAACCCTCCTATGGCATTTTTAGCTGCTGGAATTGAAGAGAAATGAAGAGAAATCTAGATATTTCCTATTTAGTCCTAGCTTTATTTAGTTAATTTTGCAATATTCCAATTTTACCCTTAATTTATAAATTTTTCTGCTAATTTCATACCCTTGATGTCCAGCCCAAATAACTTTTGGGTCTAATTGCCTTTTAAATCCTTTCTCATTAGACTCTTAAGCTATTTAATCATTCTAGCAACTTTTATACCTATTACAATTTAGTCCTTTTCATTTAATTGACTACCCAACCATTAAAATTTCCTAACGAAATTTTAATACCACACTAATAACATTTCATAAATATTTATAAAATTATTTTCGACTCGGTTTTACAAGATAGAGGTCCCGATATCTTGTTTTTACTCAATTTCTTCAATAATTTCTTTTTCTAACTAACCACTAAATCGGTAAAATTTTTCTATCAATATTTTCATACGATTTTCCTATCATATCAATTTTCATGCAAAAATATTGAAATAAATTTCTCTTTAAATCGGATTTGTGGTTACGAAACCACTGTTCCGATAACCTTGAATTTAGGTCATTACAACTCTCCCCCCTTTTAGGATTTTCGTCCTCGAAAATCTTACCAGTAAAGAGATTTGGGTATTGTTTCCTCATTGCCTCCTCCGGTTCCCATGTCGCTTCCTCAATCCCGTGCTTTTGCCACAATACTTTCACCAAATTTATCTTTTTATTTCTAAGCTCTTTTGTCTCCCGTGCCAATATCTTGACCCGTTCTTCACTGTAAGTCATATCCGGTTGAATCTCTACTTCTGTCGGAGAAATAACATGTGAATGATCTGATCGATATCGTCGTAACATAGATACATGAAAAACATTATGGATTCTATCAAGTTCCGGTGGTAATGCCAATCGATAAGCGACCGGTCCAATTCTTTCTATGATTTCATAAGGCCCGATAAATCTTGGACTCAGTTTATCCTTTCGACCGAATCGAAGGACTTTCTTCCAAGGAGACACTTTCAGGAATACCTTGTCACCGACTTGAAATTCAATCTCTTTTCGTTTAAGGCCGGCATATGATTTTTGATGATCGGAAGCTGCTTTTAGACTATTCCGAATAACCTTTACTTTTTCTTCAGTTTCCCGGATCAAATCAACCCCATGTATCTTCCTTTCACTAAGCTCTGTCCAATATAACGGTGTTGTACATTTTCTACCATACAAAGCTTCATACAGAGCCATTTTAATACTAGACTGATAATTGTTATTGTAAGCAAATTCAATCAAAGGTAGATACCTCTCCCAATTACCTTCAAACTCTAGTATACAATATCGGAGCATATCTTCCAATACTTGAATTACACGCTCAGATTGACCATCTATCTGAGGATGAAATGTAGTGCTGAAATACAACTGAGTACCCAAGGCTTCTTGCAATTTGTCCCAGAAACGAGACGTAAATCGAGGATTTCTATCTGATATAATGGAGACAGGCACTCCATGTAGCCTGAGAATCTCAGATATGTACAGTTCAGCTAGTTTATCTAAAGAATAATCCATACGTACTGGAATAAAGTGAGCTGACTTTGTTAATCGGTCAACAATCACCCAAATAGCATCTTTTTTCCTCGGAGACAAAGGTAACCCCGATACAAAATCCATAGTGATTCTTTCCCATTTCCATTCTAGTATAGTAATTGGCTGAAGTAACCCCGAAGGTACCTGATGTTCAGCTTTAACTTGCTGACATATTAAACACCTTGATACAAACTCAGAGATATCACGTTTCATTCCCGACCACCAGTACATCTTTTTCAGATCATTATACATTTTATTACTCCCCGGATGTACAGACATAATACCGCTGTGAGCCTCGCGTAGAATCTTCTGTATGAGCTCTGAATTCTGAAGTACACATACCCTACCTCTGAATAATAAACAACCATCAGAACTAATCTGAAATTCAAAATCATTACCTGACTCACACTGTTCCCGTTTAACTTGTAACTTATCATCATTCTTCTGAGCTTCACATATTTGCTGTAAAAATGTTGGTTTAGCACTTAATTCAGCTAGGATTGAACCATCATTAGTCAATGATAACCGGGTATTCATAGCTCGTAAAGCCAATAGAGATTTCCAGCTCAAAGCATCAGCTACAACATTAGCTTTACCCGGATGGTAATCAATAATCAAATCATAGTCCTTTATCAGTTCAAGCCACCTGCGCTGTCTCAAATTTAAATCTTTCTGTGTCATCAAATATTTCAAGCTTTTATGATCAGTATAAATATGACATTTCTCACTGTACAAGTAATGCCGCCATATCTTCAGTGCAAATACATTAGCAGCTAATTCAAGATCATGTACTGGGTAATTTCTTTCATGTGGTTTAAGTTGTCATGAAGCATAGGCTATTACTTTACCTTCTTGCATCAAAACACAACCTAAACCATTTAATGAGGCATCACTGTAAATAACAAATTCCTTACCCAGTTCAGGCTGCACTAATACAGGTGCTTTCGTTAATAGGTCTTTCAATTGGTTGAAACTTTGTTGACATTCATCAGTCCACTCGAACTTTACATCCTTCTGCAATAATCGAGTCATTGGAGAAGCTATTATAGAGAATCCCTGTACAAATCTCCGATAATAACTAGCTAAACCCAAGAAACTTCTAACTTCAGATATATTCTTCGGTGGATTCCAATTGACAATAGCTGATATTTTACTTGGATCTACCCTGATGCCTTCGGCAGATACAATGTGTCCAAGAAAACCCACTTATCGGAGCCAAAATTCACATTTATTGAATTTAGCATATAACTGCTTCTCTCATAGAATTTGCAACACAATTCTCAAATGTTCTGCATGTTCTTCTTCATCCCGAGAATAAACCAAAATATCATCAATGAATACTACTACAAATCTGTCTAAGTACGGTCTGAATATCCGGTTCATCAAATCCATGAATACTGCTGGTGCATTAGTTAGCCCAAACGGCATAACTAGAAACTCATAATGCCCATACCTGGTTCTAAAGGCTGTTTTTGGCACATCTAACTCTTTTACTTGTAACTGATAATAACCTGATCGAAGATCAATATTTGAAAACACAGCAGCACCTTTCAGCTGATCAAATAAATCATCAATCCGGGGTAACGGGTACTTATTCTTTATGGTTACCTTATTAAGTTGCCGGTAGTCGATACACAATCTCAAAGACCCGTCTTTCTTTTTCACAAACAGAATCGGAGCACCCCAAGGTGAATGACTCGGTCGAATAAAACCTCTATCAACAAGCTCTTGCAACTGTGTCTTTAACTCTTTTAATTCTGTAAGAGCCATCCGATACGGAGCTATGGAAATCGGAGTAGTTCCTAGAATCAAATCTATAGAAAATTCCACTTCTCTTTCTGGTGGCAATCCTGGTAATTCCTCTGGAAACACATCGGAAAATTCACATACCACTGGAACTACCTGTATTTTTGACTCAGATACTTTGGTGTCAAGTACATAATCCAAGTAAGCATCATACCCTTTTTTGACATACCTCTGTGCTGCCATTACTGAAATCATATCAGATAACCCCTCTATCTGATCAGATTTAACCCGAAGTAACTCACCATTCTAACATTTTAGCACAATATATTTTTGTCTACAATTTACTACTGCATCATGCTGGGTTAACCAATCCATGCCCAATATCACGTCAAATTCATCAAATGGCAGTAACATCAAATCAGCCGGGAAACAATAACCTCTTACCATTAGTGGACAATTTTTACAAATTTTATCCACCAACACAGACTGGCCCAGGGGGTTTGAGACTTTAACCACAAATTCAGTAGGTTCAACAGATAAATTTTTAATAATTGCAAGTTTAACACATATATATAAATGCGTAGAACCAGGATCAATCAATGCAGTAATATCAGTATCAAGTAAAGAAAATGTACCAGTAATAACATCGGCTGCTGAGGCATCTTCTCTGGCACGAATGGCATATGTCCTAGCAGGTGCTTGTGCCTCAAGCCTACCTGCAGTATCTTTTGTAGCTCCTCGACTACCACTGACATTACCGGCTGGTCGAGGTGGTCTACCTCTCGAAACTGGATTACTCAGCTTCGATATATGTTCAGTGTAACACCCCTATCCCGTAACCGTCGCCGGAATAGGTAAGGGGCATTACCGGACTTGTAACTCATGTCAGAACAGTAAAATTTTGAACTTTTTCTTGAAATAAAGATCATTCATTTAAATAAGTACTAAGCACAGCCAGGGATAAAATTTAAACTTCTCTAAGTAAACATTCAAAAGATGCCATTTTCGCATGGCTTATATACATTAACCAAAAATATTCTTCCGCCACTAGTCTATTCTATGCATGCCATAAGATAATCCAAAACGTAGTAGTACCAAACAGTGGATAGTGATAGTGTGACTAGTTGCTGATGATCCCCGAGCCTGTAGCTTCCAAATGAGATCTATAAAATAGAGGAAACAAAGTACACGGAGTAAGCATTACAATGCTTAGTAAGTTTTAAGCAGTGTCAACAGATAACAATCAAATTATAACATAGTTGTTCGTATTTTTATTTCACTCTTCCTTCGGGCATACCATCCCTTTACCGAATATGCACATCTCATCATATATAATAGGCAGATAAATTCTCACTTGATAGTGACCTCTTATGATCATAGGTACATTACATATTTTTTTTCCTGACTTTCCACATTGACCAAATGCACAATAATCATAGAACAGTCTTATTGCTTTACTCACATGTGCATCACATAACGACCTTGTGATTTAGTCTAAATCAAACTTAAATATAATCTCAAAATACATACCTGACCAACTTAACGCATTGAACGTATTTATTACCAATTGTTATTGTGAAGTTGTATAATCTTACGCTTTACTTGAATCTTCAGCAAAACCTTTAGTTCGAGGCTTACCTGGACAAAATCTCCACACGTAGTCATCGGGTCTTTAGAGCTCGGATATAGTACGAGCACGAAGCTTACGGACATTAATCAGTGATAATATTCTCGCATAAAGCCTGCGGGGTTTTAACCCGGATATAGTACTGACACAAATGCCCTTCGGGACTTATCACATTTATACACTTTCACATCCATCACGTTGGCCACTCGGCCCTATCACATATATACACTTTCACATTCATCACATCGGCCATTAGGCCTTATCACATATATACACTTTCACATTCATCACATCGGCCATTAGGCCTTATCACATATATACACTTTCACATTCATCACATCGGCCATTAGGCCTTATCACATATATATACACTTTCACATTCATCACATTGGCCATTCGGCCTTATCACATATATACACTTTCACATTCATCACATCGGCCATTAGGCCTTATCACATATATACACTTTCACATTCATCACATCGGCCATTAGGCCTTATCACATATATATACACTTTCACATTCATCACATCGGCCATTAGGCCTTATCACATATATACACTTTCACATTCATCACATCGGCTATTAGGCCTTATCACATATATACACTTTCACATTCATCACATCGGCCATTAGGCCTTATCACATATATATACACTTTCACATTCATCACATCGGCCATTAGGCCTTATCACATATATACACTTTCACATTTATTCAAATATACTTCACATACCACATATACTATCATGTACAGACTTGGTCTTGGCCGAATCTACATCCATCACTTTCCAATGAATAATTCAATTTTACGCCATACTATCATTTCATATTCGAATACTCATAAGCTTACAATATCACGATTTAGAATTCAAGTATGGGTTTAATCAATAGCTTATGAGCAACTAAAACAAGTTTTATCCATGTTTACAACAAAATCACATATTCACTACGAGCTGTTTTCCTGAGCAATGGTCACCAAATTATTTATAACCGGAGCTACAAAACTCCAAATCACTTGCCGTTAATTTTTCCTGAATATAGACTCGTATATCTTCCATCCATATAATTTCCAGAATTTTAGGTTTGGCCAATCAATACCAGATTTTTCTTAAAGTTTCCCCTGTTTCACTGTTTGACTAATCTGACCACTCTTCACTACGAATCAAATTTCTCATTTTACAGAATTCAAAATGTGTTGTATTTGATTTCATTTGAAATTAGACTCATTAAGGAGTCTAAGTATATAAATTTTATCTTATAACCATTTTTGTACAATTTATAATGATTTTCTAAAAACAGAATAGGGGATTTCGGAGTCATTTTGACACCGTCTCACACAACTTTAAATATCTCTTTATAGGAAATTTCTTTGCTCACAAGGTCTTTTTTATAAGAAACTAGACTAATTAAGCCTTGATTACATATTTTATTCAGCCTATAATTCCACACCAACAATTTATAGTGATTTTCTAAAATCACGTTACTGCTGCTGTCCAAAGCAAATTATTACAATTTGCTCTTAAATTTCCAAGTCCAAACACATATGAACTTACCATTTGAGTTTAAGTCATATCATGGCCACATCATATCTTATTAAATCAACTCATTATGTCCTATTATGATTGAATTTACTCAACGTTTAATCACTTAAAACTTACCTCGGAAGTGGTCGACGACTAGATATCCACGGCTATTCGTTTACTTTCTCTTTTCCCCTATCCGACTTTGATCCTCTTTGCTCTTAAGCTTAAGTAAAACAATAGATTTGCTTAAGTACTTAACTAATATTATTCACTTAACAATCACATTTGGCAATCACATATATATAATCTACATCTAAAACAATAGATTTCAATATGTATCATATTTAATAAAACATGCCATGATTCGATTTCATGCTTATTTAATTTATATCTAATTCACATTCTAAATAAAAGTTTATCAAGCTTCCATCTTCCTTTAACTACGTACCATTTAGAACTATCAATACTTTACACCCTTTAACAAATTATAATCAATTGCCAAATGCATCTTTGACAATTTAAACCACACAACTCAAATTCTTACAATTTAAGCTTAGAAATTTCTATTCATGTAAATTTTAGCAACATGGAGTCCATTAAACACTCCAAAATTCCATTTGAACAACAATTGTTCAACCTTCTAGCATAATTTCAATCTGGACAGCAAGCATTATTTAACATTCAGGCTGTTTTATTAAACCATCCTAATAGCTTAATTAACACCAATTTATAGCCCCTTGAACAATGAATTAAACCCATACGACTAGCAACAAAAACTAATATTTAACAACCATTGTTTTCTTTTATTTCAAACATGCAGCAGACCAATTCCTCCACATATTACAGCACATTCAAATCAGCATTTACATGCTGGAACAATTTGTTTTCAAGCTGGAGTTTCCAGCAGTCATTTATGCATTTAATTGTCACATTGTTACGTCACTACTAACAACTGAAACTTAGTAAGAATAACATAATATTTTAGCTATTAGACTCAATTTATCAACCCCTAGTCGGCATGAAAATAGAACCATTAATTTGTTCAAATTTTTGGACAGCATAACGAAGGCACAAAATTGGACAGTAGTAATTTTTACAACTAATCAAAGAGCTTTTCTTTTCTACAACCCGCATCCATGCCTTCCAACCACAATCCATCATCATTTTTCTTTACAACAAAGTTAAAGATAGAGGGGAGCTTAGAAAACTTACCAACTTAGGATACAACTCTTAAATAAGCTAAATCCTTAGTTTCCTTCAACACGCAAACTGTCTCCATTTTTCTTTTTGTTGCAGCCCTCTTCCTCTTCTTCGATGGATTACCGAGTTACTTGAAATTTCAGCTACCTAACTAGCTAAAATCATAGTTTTTCCTCCTTCTAGCCATCTTCTAAGCCAAAAATTAAAGCAACCAAACTTTCTTCTTCCTCCCTCAAGTCACGGCAATAGAGGAGCAACCTAGCTAATTTTTTTGTTTCTCCCCTACTAACCACTATTATTTTATTACCCATGTTCTTTATTTTATTATTTCTAACATAAAACACTAACATAAAATGTTTATAATACATTTCATCCCATAGCATGGTCGGCCACTACTTGTCATAGGTGGAAATTTGACATGCAAACCCATTATTTTCATAACATGCACTAATAGATCCTTATAGATTAACCCATCACATTTCAAAGTGTCACACATAAGTCCTATTACTAAAATTCACTTTCAATTAACAAAATTCAAACATGAAATTTTCACACATGCATATATACATATAATAAGCATCAAGTATGACGGTTAATTATTTTTATGACTTGGTTTTGTGGTCCCGAAACCACTTTTCGACTAGGGTCACATTAGGGGTGTCACATTCAGCTTCTTTTTCACCCTTTTCTGGACAATCTCTGAGGAAATGGTCAAAAGAACCACATCGGTAACAAGCCCCACTCTTTAATCGACATTCACCAAAATGAGCTTTATTACAGTACTGGCATCTCGATTTAGGAGTGCCAATACTGCCAACACTGGTCACTGATGGAGTAGAAGATCTTGGATTAGTGCGTTGAGAACCTCGCTCTCTGCCCGAATACCAAATGGCTGAAGTAGAACAATCCTGACACTTCTTCAATTTCTTTGAAGCAGAAAACTGGGATTTCCCATCGGTCTTTAACTAAAAATTCTAGCTTCCCTCTCAGCCTGTTTCTTTTCTTTGCTCAATTCTTCAGTTTGTAAGCTCTCTCTGCCAATGTAGCAAACTCTCGAATTTTAAGAATTCCGATCAGTAGTTTAATGTCTTCATTCAACCCTTCTTCGAATCGTTTACACATTTCAGCTTCTGACTATACCCATTCTCGAGCATATTTACTCAATCGAACAAATTCTCTTTCATACTCAGATACTGATCTGTTACCCTATTTCAACTCAAGAAATTCTTTTCTCTTCTAATTGAGAAACCTCTGACTGATATATTTTTTACTGAACTCGATCTGAAAGAATTCCCATGTAATTTCTTCTTTCGGAACAACTGAAGCTTTAGTATTCCACCAATGGTAAGCTGTGTCTTTTAGTAGTGAGACGGCACATTTCAGACATTCTTCTGGTGTACAAGATAATTCTTCTAGAACCCGAGTAGTGTTTTCTAACCAAAAATTCAGCCCGTTCGGAATCATCATCAACTGCTGCTCGAAATTCTTCAGCCCCATATTTTCAAATTTTATCTACTGGAGCTTTCCCTTTTCTGACAGATTCAGTACCTGCACCTTGTGGGATCTCGGGAACCGGTGGAGGAGCAGGAGGGGGGAGCTTGAACTTGCTGCACTACAGGGTTAGTTCTTAAGTATTGATTCAACCATTCATTCATCATTTGAAAGAAGGCTATTTTTGCCTCGTCCCCTCGACCCTTTATCTCGGGCCTTTTACTGCTAGTTTCTTCTCTTTGTACTGAACCCGGAGCATGAATCCCAGCTTCCTCAGATTGAGCTCGGTCGGATGACATTACTATAAGAAAAACACATTTTAAATGGTCAGGAGATATCACACTATCAATAATAATTTAAATGGCATGTATAGCTAATCCCGTATTTGCTACATCGGTCCTAGAATCGGCTAAACCGTAGCTCTGATACCAACAAATGTAATACCCCCTACCCGTATTCATTGCCGGAATAGGGCACGAGGTATTACCGAAGTTTACGAATTTATTTATTTATTTATTTATTTTATTTTTTTAAGGAAAACTCAATATAATCCCTTTACAGATATCTAACCTTCCCTGCAATATTATATCAAGACCAATCCAAATCAACCAATCCAATTCAACATATTTTTAAGATAAATTCATGCATATTTATAAAATAACGTCATCACATACCCAAAACCAGGTTTGTTAACCATACCAATGGCTAACTCTACATTCATTTCACAGAATCATTTACTTTATTAGCTTATACATGCCATTGATTTCCAAAATAAAGTTTCTTTATATACCGAAGTCCTGAGGTTGATAGTGTGATGTGTCTCCGACCAAATCCGACCTCCGAGCTCTTATCACTACAAAACAGGGAAAAAGGAAACGGGGTAAGCACTTTGTGCTTAGTAAGCTCATGTAACAAGAATTATACTTACCTAATATTTTCAATACAATACAATAAACATTCCTATATACATTCAATGCATTATTACCCTAATATGCACAAACTCAACATTCAAGTTAGTACAATAATTTCCATGTACCAATAATATATACTATGATTGATGACCTCATCAATACCATGATTTCCATTTCCTTGTTATTTTTCCATATTTATCCCGTTGAATTTCTTAGAATTTTCGATGGATTTTCAGAGATACACTTTTAGTGTACATTTCCGGGTCCGTCAATTCATATTCATGTGCGCACATAACCATTTCAGAGAGCACACTCCCGCGAACCTCAACCTTGCAGCGGGATTACCAGTCCAGGCTAAATCCCCTGCAATATAAACTCATAGAGTATTGTCGGGATTACCAATCCAGGCTAAATCTCCTGCAACGACAATTACTCTAATGAGCTTGGATTTGAATTACCAGTCTAGGCTAAATTCAGACCCTAATTCGGATTACCCGTCCGGGCTAAATCCATTTTACACATATTCTTCGGGAGGGCTATATCAGGATAGGATCACCCGTCCGAGCTAGATCCTTTTTACCGTCAATTCCTTTTCAGAGATCCATCGAATTTTCCTTTCATTCAACCGGGATTTCTTCTCCGTTTATCAAATATATCAATGTTTCATAAATTTTCATACAATGAACATTCAAATCATATTCACATAAATAACATACAATCTCAAGCATTTAAGAATATAATTCAAGTTACATGAACTTACCTTGATACTTGTTTGTAAACAAAAAAAATCTACTAATCCCGAACTTTTTCCTTTCCTCGATCTAGCTTCGTATTTGAATCTTCTGGATCTAAATTAATAAATTTAATTATCAATTTAATAAATTTCATGTTCATATGCAACATTCTCTATAATTCAACTATTATTTATAGTTCATTCAAAGCTGTCTAATTGAGTCATATTCACTAAATTATTTTTATCTTGAGATACAGAACTCCAAATTAGGATCCGATAATTTTCTCTGAAACAAGACTTACATATCTTCTTACCAAAAAAATTTCAGAATTTTTGGTTTAGCAAATCAGTACAGTTTATTCTTTAAAGTCACCCCTGTTCTGCTGTCGACAGTTCTGACTCTTCTTTACTAAAAATTAATTATCTCTTCAGACAGAATTTAAATGATGTTCTCGTTTGTTTCTCTTAAAAATAGACTCATTAAGTATTCTATACTTATAAATTTAATCTCATAATTGTTTTTCTTCAATTTTTTATGATTTTTAAAAGTCAGAACAGGGGAACCCGAATTCATTCTGACTTTGTCTCACAAAATTCATTATATCTCAAAATTTACAAATCCATTGCTTACACTATTTCCTCTATTAGAAACATCAATAATATTTAATTCCATATTTTTATCATCTTCTAATTCGATTTATACAATTTATGGTGATTTTTCAAAGTTAGTCTACTGCTGCTGTCCAAACTGTTTTTGTGCAAGCTGTTTATTACCATTTTTCCCCTAAGCTTTTAATAAATGATAATTTCGTCCCTACTCAATTAGCCTCTCAATTGAACTGATTTTTCTCAATTAATATTTTATTCTATCACCTTAAACTAGTTTACAACCTTTAGGAATCAGAATTTCAGCAATAGACTTTAATTCCAAGCATTTTCACAATTAGGTCCTAAAAATCAATTTCTATTGAAATTACCTAATAAAATCATCTCATAAACAAATTAAAGCTTTAATTTCATTCTATTTCATCATAAACTTACAGCACTCAACCATGGTGACTTTCAATTTCATCCATGAAATCAAAAACTAATGAATTTAATAGTAGGACCTAGTTGTAAAAGTCTTAGAAACACAAAAATTACAAGAAAAAGGCAAGGATTAACTCACTTGGTGCAAAAATTATTAAATATCAGCTTAGATAACCTTCCTATGACGTTTTTAGCTGCTGGAATTGAAGAGAAATGAGGAGAAATCTAGATATTTCCTATTTAGTCCTAGCTTTATTTAGTTAATTTTGCAATATTCCAATTTTACCCTTAATTTATCAATTTTTCTGCTGATTTCATACCCTTGCCGTCCAGCCCAAATAAATTTTGGGTCTAATTGCCTTTTAAATCCTTTATCATTAGACTCTTAAGCTATTTAATCATTCTAGCAACTTTTACACCTATTACAATTTAGTCCTTTTCATTTAATTGACTACCCAAACATTAAAATTTCCTAACAAATTTTAATACCACACTAATAACATTTCATAAATATTTATAAAATTATTTTTGATTCAGTTTTACAAGATAGAGGTCCTGATATCTTGTTTTTACCCAATTTCTTCAATAATTTCTTTTTCTAACTAACCACTAAATCGGTAAAAATTTTCTATCAATATTTTCATACGATTTTCCTATCATATCAATTTTCATGCAAAAATATTGAAATAAATTTCTCTTTAAATCAGATTTGTGGTTACGAAACCACTGTTCCGATAACCTTGAATTTAGGCCATTAAAAATGAAGGGGGCAACGGATAAAGGAAAGGCCCCTATGACTATCACTGAAGAGGATAATGAGGATCATCCTACGGTTTTTACCCCACCCCATGTGAAAACTCAACCTGAGGCATATCCCCAAAGGCCGTCCGTCACAATAAGGTCTCAATATGGGCAAGTTGATGCTGGAACACCCATGAACTTCCAAACTGGCTCGAGATCCAACCCGGGAGATAACCTTACCAATCCAGTCATCCCTGATTGAGATGTAGCTAAAAGGGAAGAGATGAAACTCGAATCATCAAGGTAATTAGAGGAACGTTGCAGATGGTTGGAGGAGAAATTTAAGGCATTGGAAAACGCTGATAATCGTCAGGGAATTGATGCCAAGAACTTGAGTTTGGTCCCAGATTTGGTGCTTCCTTATAAGTTCAAGATGCCGAAATTTGAGAAGTACAATGGGACTACTTGCCCTGAGGCCCATATCACCATGTTCTGTAGGCGGATGACCGGCTATGTAAACAATGATCAACTATTGATCCATTGTTTCCAGGATAGTTTGGTTGGGGCAGCAGCTAGGTGGTACAATCAATTGAGCCGCACTAGGATCAGTTCTTGGAGAGACTTAGCGCAAGCCTTCATGGAGCAATATAATCATGTGACTGACATGAATCCTGATAGAATCACTCTACAGAACATGGAAAAGAAGCCTAATGAGAGCTTTAGGCAATATGCACAGAGGTGGAGGGAGGTTGCTGTGACAGCCCAAAATTGACCCTATTCGGGAAGTGGTTTCGGGACCACTAAATCGAGTCATAAAAAAATAATTAACCGTCATAATTGATGCTCATTATATGTACATGTGCATGTGTGAAAATTTCGTGTTTGAATTTTGTTAATTGTAAGTGAATTTTATCAAATAGGACTTATGTGAGAAAATTTTGAAATGTGCTAGGCAAATGCAAAGTGGCCTATTAATGCATATTGTGAAAATGATGGGTTTGCATGTCAATTTACCCAAATTAAAGCATAGTGGCCGGCCATGCTATGAGTGGAAACATGTCACAAACATGTTATGTTAGTGAGGTATGTTAGGAAAAATAAAATAAGGAGTATGGGTAATAAAGAAATGGAAACAAAAAAAAGTGTGTGGTTGTTTCCCCCTCCCCCATTGCCGTAAGTTAAAGAAAAGAAAAGAAAAATTTTGTTCATCCTTTTTCATCTTCTTTTGGCCGAAAAGTCTAAGGAAGGAGGAAGGAGTTCTTGCTTCATGTTTGGTTTGGAAGAGGATTAGGAGGAGGTTTGGCCATACTTGTATCTAGATCAAGGTATGTTTGAGGTTGTGCCATGAGATTCATGCATGTTTTTTTTAGTTGCTAGCTTGAGTTCTAGTTAGCCCATGGTTCAAATCTTTGCTATGTCATGGGGATGATATTCGGCCTAGGTGGATTTTGTGTTAATGCCATGGCATGCTAAATATGAAGCTTGTTAATGATGCATGTGATGGTGGATTGATGATTCTTGAATCTTCTTTTAGCATTTTTGAGTGAGCACATATGTGCATTGGTTGCTAGATGGAGAAGAATCGGCTAGCAAGTTGTGTGCTAAGGCCGAATATAATTTTTGTATATTAATGAGTAATGCATGTGTTAAATTGATGGAAAGGGAGAGGATGCTTTACTAGTGTATATATGTGTGTATTAGCCAAGTTTTGAACTTGAAACAAAATGGTGTTTAGTCAATACAAGTAACCATACTTGTAGAATATATTAAGTGTTGCAATCGGCCCCAACATAGACATGTATGTTCGGCCACATGAATAAGTACATAAGCTATGTGTATGTTCGGCCATAGGTAGCCTATTGATGGCTTTAGCTTGACTTAGAAAATTCGGCTAAGGGGAAATATTAGCTAGTATGTTAATTCGATTCGTGATTTCGTACACATGTGACTCTAATGTCTAATGTATATATGGGCTAAGTACCTTGAGCTTCTCTTTTGATGTTCGAATGAATTGTATTAAATTGCTTGATGTTTTTAAAATGCGTATGACCATTGTGTATTTGAGCTAAAAGGGTGGCCATATGACCTATCAAACTCCTTGTCATATTCGGCCATAAGCTAGCAAAATGAGACTTTAATGAGTTAAATTTGTTTGAATTAGCTCAAGAGCTTAGAGGACCCCAGTTGGATAAGGGAAAGGAAAAAGTGGTCGAGTAGCCATCGGAATCGTTCGACAACATCCGAGGTAAGTTCTTGAGTAAAAGAGCTTAAGTTATGATTTGATTAGATCATGTTTTAAGCAAATCAAAATCATGCTCTTTGTGTGTGGCTATTGAGCCGAAATTGCAAGAATGATAAGTGTCTTGTGTTTGAGTTTTGCTAACGAAAACGAAATACGAATGTGCCATGATTTATTGCTAAATGTGCATGGTTATTTGAATGATGTCCGGGCTAAGTCCCGAAGGCTTTGTGCTAAGTGACCATATCCGGACTAAGATCCGAAGGCATTTGTGCGAGATACTAATTCCGGGCTAAGCCCGAAGGCATTTGTGCGAGTTACTAAATCCGGGTTAAGTCCCGAAGGCATTTGTGCGAGTTACTATAACCGGGCTATGTCCCGAAGGCATTTGAACGAGTAGCTATATCCGGTTAAATTTCGAAGGTACGTGATTTGGGAATGAATGATCTTGCTGTAAAATTTTCTGTTAATACGCTTGAAACATCCCAACATTGAGATATGTTTCGTATGTGCTTTGAATTAGTTGAGCCCTTACAAATAAGTATTCGCTCAGTTGATAAATGAGCTACCGGCCTTTGGCTAAGTTGATCTTTGTGTATGAATAAAAGGGTTGGTAATGTGAAGTAAGTATGATATTGAAAAATTGAGCATATGAAATTATCCGTTTAGCTACATGAATGCTATACTTTTGTTGTGCTGGAATCCCTTGCTCAAAACTTACTAAGCATAAATTGCTTACTCCGTCTCCTTGATTCTCTGTTTTATAGATTTTGGTTCTCCAGCTATCGGACTCGGGATTTTGAAGTCGAAGTCGCCCACACTATCAAAGCCCCCCCCTTTTGGTACAATTTTGGTTGAACTTCGAAATGGCATGTATAGGACTACCCTTTTTGTTGGGGGTCATGGACCCTTTGGACTTGTATAATTTTGGATAGCCATGCGAAAATGGCTTATATATGTTTGAGTATAATGTTATAATCATTTGGTATGGATATGGTTGTTGAGAGGTGTGGATATGCTTAACAAGGATTGGCCATGGGAATGGTTAATCACTATCATAATTTGTGCTATTTATGCTAAAAGGGCTAGTTGAATCATGGAAACTATGAAATAAGTAAAGTCTACCTTAAAGGCAGATGCTGACAGCAGCAGTGATGTAGATTTGGAAAATCACTAAAAATAGTAGGAATGGAATTAAATAGTGAATAAATTATGTAAACGAACCTTGATGAATCTATTTTCATAGGAAAGTAACGAAACGATCATATGGACAGTATGTTAAGAGATATTCAGGTTCTCGTAAGACAGGGCCAGAACGGTTTCTGGATTCCCTGTTTTGACTTTGGAAATTAATTATAAATTAACCAGAGATAATTAGGAGTCATTCCATATATTTATAGATTCCTCTTTGAGTCTAGTTTCTATAGAAACAAATGACATCAGTATTGAAGCCCTGTACAGGGAGATATCCAAGTCGTAATGCGCAAAGGTCAGTGTAGTCGATCCCTGTAACATGGGAGACTTTGACTAATAAACTGTACTAATTGGCCCAACCAAAAATTCTAGAAAAAATATGTATATGGGAATATGAGTCTAGTTTCAGGGAAAATTTACGGAACTGGATTCCGAGTTTCTGAACTCAAGATATAATTTTTAAAGCGACTAGTACGCAGATTGGCAGTGTCTGGGAAATTTTTTTATAAGTGTTTTAAAGTCTGTTAACACCTCGTGTTCGACTCCGGTGACGGTCTCGGGTTCGGGGTGTTACATTTGCCATGGAAGTTCAACCACCGCTCTTGGAGAAAGAAACTACCATGCTGTTCATTAACACCTTGAAGACCCCATTGATTACTCATATGATTGGAAGTACCACCAAGAGCTTTGCTGATATAGTTATGGCAGGGAAAATGATTGAGAACGCCACAAGGGGTGGTAAGATAGAGAGAGAAACTACTAAAATATCAGCCCTAAGAAGGAAAGATAATGAGGTGAACAATACGAGTAGTTATAACTCAAAAGCGATTACGGTTAGTCAGCCCAAAGCAATTACAGTTGGGCAATAGGGTTCCCAAAAGCAGGGATCTGGTACGAGACAAAACTCTGAAAAGGTCTCATTCACGCCTATCCCAGTAATATACCAGGAGCTTTATCAAAGTTTATTTGATGTGCACACAATAGCTCCTTTTCATTTGAAACCACTGCAACCTCCATATCCCAAATGGTACGATGCAAATGCCAAATGTGAATACCATACAGGGATATCGGAGCATTCGATCGAAAATTACACTGGCTTTAAAAAAGTAGTGGAAAGACTTATCAAGATAGGGGTCGTAAAATTTGACGACACCCCTAGTACAGAGAACCCGTTGCCGAACCATGGTGATAAGTGGTAAACGCAATTGGAACTGGTATGAGAAGGATTAAAGAGGACATGGCTAAAGTAAGAATGCCGATAAAAGTAATCTGGGAAGAAATGATGAAAAGAGAGATGATAATCTCTGAAGAAGGAAATAAATGAGCGAGGGACTACTGCGAGTTCCATGCAGAAGAGGGACACGAGATCCAAGAATGTGACAAGTTTAAGGCTTTGGTACAAAGCCTTATGGATAATAAGAAGCTGGAATTTTATGAAGCTGGCTCAGATGAGGGACACGTATGTGCATTGGAAGGTGAACCAAAGAATCAAAGAATCAACCGGCCAAGGATCATTATTTCTCTACCAAGGAATAATGAAGTTGAGACACAAACTGCGCCGAAAGTCATTATTCACAAACCCTCTTCCGTTCCTTATAAGGATAACAAGAGTATCCCTGAAATTATGACTATAATATGACAATGCCAGAGAGAGAAGATATAGCTAGTACTTCTAAGGAGGCTCAAGTTTAAGGCTCCTACACACGTAGTGCGAAGCGTTATGATGCAGGAGGCATCAGAGTTGAGCCCACGAAAGTGAAAGCCTTTGATATTGAAAAGGAGAATGGGGCTGAGGTACTTGTTAATGAGCCAGTGAAGGAAGAAGAAGCTAGAGAGTTTCTAAAATTCCTAAAACACAGTGAGTACAGCGTGGTTGAACAATTGCGCAAACAACCAGCTCGCATATTAGTGTTGGCTTTGCTTCTGAGTTCAGAGGTTCATCGTGAGGCATTAATGAAGGTGCTCAACGAGACTTGCGTTACTAATGATATATCCATCAACAAGTTGGATCGATTGGTTAGTAACATAAACACTGACAACTTCATTTATTTCAATGATGATGAAATCCCACCTGGTGGTATGGGATCAGCTAAAGCTTTGCACATCACCACTCGCTGAAAAGGATATACATTGCCGAGTATGCTTATTGATAATGGGTCAGCCTTAAATGTCCTACCATTGTCCACATTGAACAGATTGCTCATAGATAGTTCTCACATGAAAACATGCCATAATGTAGTACGAGCATTCGATGGCACGGAGAGAAAGGTTATGAGAAAAATTGATATCCCTTTAATGATCGGGCCAAACACGTATGAGGTAGATTTTCTAGTGATGGACATCAAGCCCTCTTATAATTGCTTGTTGGGAAGGCCTTGGATACATTCGGCAGGAGCGGTGCCCTCATCTTTGCACTAGAAATTGAAGCTAGTAACAGACGGACGGCTGGTTACCATAAATCCGAAGGAAGACATCATAGCAGCAGTCAACAATGATGCACCCTATGTAGAGGCGAACGAGGAGGCCGTTGAGTGTTCTTTTCCCTCCTTAGAATTCGTTAATACAACATTTATTTCAGAAGGGAATCAGGTGTCAGTGCCTAAGATATCCAAAACCACAAGAATGGGTTTGCAGATGACAGTGGGGAAAGGAGCCTTGCCAGGAAAAGGATTGGGAAGATATCTCCAAAGAGAGATTCAAGTTCCAGAACTAAAGGAGAAGAGAGATCATTTTGGCTTGGGTTTCAGGCCAGATCACAGGTAGAGGAGGAAGGAAAAAGAGAAGCATCAAGAAAGAATAATGGCGTGTTTAAGTGGAAGAGAAGTAGAGTGGGAATCAATGACGTTCCATCATATATCCCAGACCTTTATATCAGGAGGGATAATTCACCTTAAGAGAGGGTTGCTCGAAAAAAGAAGTCATCACATCAATGCTGTACATAATGAAGAGTCTGAAAGAAGAAACCTTGAGGGCATTCGCCCTTATGAATCGGGAAGTTCTTTAAACAATTGGACTGCAGAAGAACTTCCTGTAGTTTTTAAAGATTTTTCAGAATACTCTTGTTGCTCTAAAAGCCTAGGAGTAATAAGATTTCATTTGTAAAGTAAGCTCATGTTCGAATATTTGCGTTTCAATAAAACACAACTTTTGTTATCAATTCGAGTGAATATTCTTTTGACCTTTTTAAATTCTTTCAATTTTTTTTCATTTCATTCATAACACATAAATAAACATTCTTAAATTCATTCATTCTTTGTACATTCTTTCGTACCCCGCAGGTCCCTAAATATCAATGACATGAGCACTAATACTACAAATTCTGAATTCTCTTTTGAGCAAGACATGTGTTTAGAAGAACCTTAGGATTTTGAAGATGACAGGGATTGTGATGTGTCTCCAGATCTGTTGAGAAAGGTGAAACAAGAGGAGAAACAAATCCTACCCCATGAGAAAGAGGCAATATAGAATGTAGCCTTGGAGAAAGGAAATGAGGTGAAAATTGGGACACACATTGCTAAGGAAACGATACAAGGTCTTGTTGAGCTGCTACGTGAATTCAAAGATATCTTTGCATGGTCATATCAGGATATGCCGGGGTTGAATACTGATATCGTGGTACATTATCTCCCCATAAGACAGGATTGCAAGCCATTTTAACAAAAATTACGAAGGATGAGGCCTGATATTGTGCTGAAAATAAAAGATGAAGTCAAAAAGAAGTTTGATGCTGGCTTCCTACAAGAGGTTAAGTACTCAGAATGGGTGGCTAACATTGTATCTGTCCCTAAGAAGGATAGGAAGGTATGAATGTGTGTTGATTACAGATATTTGAACAAAGCTAGCCCAAAGGACAATTTTCATTTACCGCACATCGACACTTTGGTGGACAATACAGTGGGATATTTGTTGTTCTCCTTTATGGATGGCTTCTCAGGGTACAATCAGATAAAGATGCATCCTGAGGACATGGATAAAACCACCTTCATAACATTGGGGGCACCTTTTGCAACAAGGTAATGCCCTTTGGGCTGAAGAATGCAAGGGCAACATACCAAAGGGCTATGGTGACCTTATTCCACGATATGATGCGCAAGGAGATTGAGGTGTATGTTGATGACATGATTACCAAATCTCGAACAGAGAAGGAGCATATTGAAGTCTTGAGGAAGTTGTTCCTGAGATTGAAAAAGTTTCAATTGAAGCTTAATCTGACAAAGTGCACCTTCAGAGCTAGGTCGGGGAAATTATTGGGCTTTGTAGTCAGCAAAAAGGGAATAGAAGTTGACTTAGACAAGGTTAGAGCCATACGAGAGCTGCCTCCACCACGTACTCAGAAAGAAGTTTGAGGTTTTCTTGGAAGGTTGAACTATATCGCTCGGTTTATTTCACAATTAATCGAGAAATGTGATCCTATATTTTGCCTCCTTAGAAAACACAACCAAGGTACTTGGGATAAGGAATGCTAGAATGCTTTTGATAAAGTTAAGCAATACTTGTTAAACACTCCAGTGTTATCTCTGCCCAGTCCAGATAGACCATTAATTCTATACTTATCAGTGTTTAGTAATTCTATGGGATGTGTGCTTGGTCAACATGACGACTCAGGAAGAAAATAGAAGGCGATATATTACCTCAGTAAGAAATTCACTGAGTGTGAGATGAGATATTCGCCAATTGAGAAGTTTTGTTGTGCTTTGATCTGGACGACTCGAAGTTTGAGGCAATATATGCTATATCATATGACTTGGCTAATTTTGAAACTTGATCCGTTAAAGTACATGATGGAGTCAACAACCCTAAATGAAAGAATGGCGAGGTGGCAAGTACTGCTTTCAGAGTTTGATATAGTCTATGTGAGTCAAAAGGCTATAAAAGGAAGCGCGATAGCAGAATTTCTGGCTAGCAGAGCTTTAGAAGATTATGAGCCATTGAGTTTTGATTTCCTTAATGAGGAGTTGATGTATGTGGCAACTACTGAAGAATATCCATGGAAGTTCAACTTTGACGGCGCATCCAATGCGGTAGGAAATGAATTTGAGGCAGTCTTGGTATCCCCAAATGGTGATCATTATCCATTTACATGTAAATTGGATTTTGACTGCATGAACAATATGGCCGAGTATGAAGCATGCATCATGGGGATTCGAGCGGCCAAAGAGCGAAAAATTAGAACCTTGGAACCAGCTTAGGGGTGAATAGGAGACAAGGGACCCCAAATTGATTAATTATCGAAAGGTAGTTTTCGAGTTACTTGAGAGGTTTGATAACATCACCTTTAATTATCTCCCACGAGACAAAAACCAGATGGTAGATGCTTTAGCAACACTGGCTTCCATGATTAAAATAAATAAAAAAGAGGATGTGAGACCAATTCAGATGAGTATTTTTGATGTTCCAGCTCATTGTTGTAACATCGAAGAAGAGGAAAAGGATGACCATCCTTGGTATCAAGATATATTACGGTATGTGAGAAATCGTGAATATCCTGAGCAGGCAACTGAGAATGAAAAAAGAACCTTGAGGAGCTTAGCCTGCGAATATGTACTAGATGGGCACATCCTTTATAAAAGAAGGAAGGATCAGGTACTTTTGAGATGTGTCGACGTTGTAGAAGCCAGGCAAATCTTGGAAGAAGTACATAAAGGTGTTTGTGGGACACATGCTAATGGCTTTACAATGGCAAGGAAAATCATGAGGTTTGGATACTATTGGTCAAATATGGAAGGAGATTGTATCAGCTATGCCAAGAAGTGTCATAAATGCCAGATATATAGGGACAACATTCATGTACCACCTTCACCTTTGCATGTTGTGACTTCTCCATGGCCCTTTTCCATATGGGGCATGGATGTCATTGGGCCAATATCACCAAAATCTTCGAATGGGCATCGTTTCATTTTCGTGGTCATTGACTACTTCACGAAATGGGTAGAGGCAGCTTCAGATGCTAGTGTTACCAAGTCGACAGTAAGTCGATTCTTGAAAAAGGAGATTATTTGTCGATATGGAATGCCTGAGAGGATCATATCGGACAATGCATTGAACTTGAATGACAGTATGATTGCAAAAGTATGCATCCAATTCAAGATCAAACATCAAAATTCATCTCCATATCGCCCAAAAATGAATGGGGCAGTGGAAGCTGCCAATAAAAATATCAAGAAGATAGTGGAGAAAATGACTGAGACCTACAGAGATTGGCATGAGAAATTACCATTTGCACTCTTTGCCTATCGAACGTCCGTCAGAACCTCTACTAGGGCAACTCCTTTCTCGTTGGTTTATGGGATGGAGGCAATGTTACCCATTGAAGTGGAAATACCTTCTCTTCGAATTTTGTCAAAGATAAAGCTGGATGAAGCAAAATGGATTCAATCGCGGTATGATCAATTGAACTTGATTGAAGAAAAGAGGTTAAGGGCTATTCTTCATGGTCAGATGTATCAGAAGCGAATGATGCGAGCTTATGATAAGAAAGTTCGTCCAAGAAAATTTCAAGAAGGGGATCTTGTACTGAAAAAGATTCTTCTCACACAGAAGGATTTCAGAGGAAAATGGATGCCGAATTGGGAAGGGCCGTATGTTGTGAAGAAGGCTTTCTCTGGTGGTGCACTGATTTTGACAGAAATGGATGGGAAAAGCTTACCCAATCCAGTGAATTCAGACTCAGTCAAGAAGTACTTTGTCTAAAGAGAAGGGAAGCCAAGGTGAAAACCCTCAAAGGGCACTTTGAAACTTCTAAAAAAAATGGAGAGGTCAAGGTGAAAACCCACAAAGGGTGCCTTAAGACCAAAGGGGTTTTGAGTTGAAAACCCGAAAGGGCAGCTCAAATTTTGAAAAGCATGCAGTGATCTTGCTAACCGGATTCAACAAGAAGGGGAGTGTGTTACATGCTGGGGCATCAACAAAGTACTTTGGATCTTCTAAACACATGTTAAACTCAAAACAGTCTTCAGGGAGTTGGTATACAGAAGCCCAAGTTGTGATATGTAGGGCATCTAATTTTTGTCCTGGTTACTATCTTTGGATTCTTTTTCTTCTCAAAGATATATTTTTAGATTAATTTCCTTTTGTATTTTTTATGATTTATCTAACTATTCTCAAGATCAAATTATTCGTTTTCCATTATTCATAAAGTGTGTTGCATTGAAATAATGATTGATGAACTAAATATTTTTACAAATGAAGTTTTGCATATTACTCTGGAAATATCTAGATAATACGAGAAACTAAAACAGAACAATTGTTTGAAGAATTCTCATGAGTGAAAGTCGGAGGTACTCGAGAAAATTTCTTCTTCAGTTCAAAGGATGATTGGACAATTCAAACGATTCAATCCTAGGAGAGAATCATCTCCAACAGGTCGTAACATTCAATAGGACTAATTTGATTCAAAGCATACGAGCAGAGTACGACTGATACTTTGAGTAAAAAATAAAGATGAAGCTTTGATGGATGAATGAGTAAAGACGTCCGAAATAAGAGTCATTTTCATAACATTTTGCATCATAATATGTCTATTTAGGAGCATTTGACTCATTTCGATCATGGCATCCTAATCATTAGGCATGAGCACATACGCATTCTACAGGTTATGTCTTTTAGGGGACAATGTAGATCACCGATAGCAGATTTGACATTTCTATATTAGACGGGGAGCAGATCGAAGATAGCAGATCTGACATTCGTGTGTTTACATCAAAGCAGATCAAAGATGACAGATTTGGCGTCTGTATTAGATGGGGAGCAGATCGAAGATAGCAGATCTAACATTCGTGTGTTTACATCGAAGCAGATCGAAGATGACAAATTTGGCATCTTTGTATTAGACGGGGAGCAGATCAAAGATAGTAGATCTGACATTCATGTGTTTACATCGAAGCAGATCAAAGATGACAGATTTGGCGTCTCTGTATTAGACGGGGAGCAGATCGAAGATAGCAGATCTGACATTCATGTGTTTACATCGAAGCAGATCAAAGATGACAAATTTGGCGTCTCTGTATTAGACAGGGAGCAGACTGAAGATAGCAGATCTGACATTCGTTTGTTTACATCGAAGTAGATCGAAGATGACAGATTTGGCGTCTCTGTATTAGACGGGGAGCAGATCAAAGATAGCAGATCTGGCATTCGTGTGTTTACATTAAAGTAGATCAAAGATGACAGATTTGTCGTCTTTGTATTAGACCGGGAGCAGATCGAAGATAGCAGATCTGACATTCATGTGTTTACATCGAAGCAGATCGAAGATGACAGATTTGTCATCTCTGTATTAGACGGGGAGCAGATCGAAGATAGCAGATTTGACATTCCTGAGTTACAGTGAAGCAGTTTGAAGCTATCAGAATACCTTTGAAGAAGATGAGGATCAAGATTTCGAGACTTGGCCAGGCTGGGCAAAATGGGTCCTTTTATAGTCTTTGCTCTATTTCCGTTACACGGCAATGAGTAAAGAGGGGCAGCTGTAGGAACCCGTTTTTGCCCGGGCCCGTGAAATGAAATAAAAAAAAATTTATAAACCAAATTAAATAAATAAAGTGTCCCTGTTAATGTCCAATTTACAATAAACAGGCCTAAAGGCCTGATAATCCAAAACTCGGTTACATTTTATAGCTCAATTAGCCTAAACCAAAATACCCATTAACCTAATACCCGGTTACACCCATTAAACCTCCTAACCCAACAAATAAACACGGCCCAAAGGGCCCAAACCATTAACAGAATCAGAGGACCTAGGGTTTTCTGAAACCCTATTCACCGCAAGCACCCCGACACTAGGCCTCATCTCGCGCCTTAATCGGCGTGCCAATCCCTCGTCACCGAATCTTCACTCGCCTACAAAAGGAAAGAAACAGCAGAGACAGTACAAATATAGCAAGAAATAAAATCAAATATTGTTAATATATTTTATGTTGATTTTCAGTGCCTATAAAAGCCCGAATCGAAACGATGTAATGGAGGGGGTTTTTTTATGCACATTTACAATAAAATACCAACAGTTTATCGAAGGAACGGAGGTGATTTGTTTTTACATTTTTTTTCTTTTTATACATACAAATATCACTAAATAAAACGAAAAGATTTACCGTCAGATTTGCGCTAAAAATCAAAGCTCTTCAGCTTCCGGCCGCCGTATCCGGCGGGCTTGATGACGGCGCGTGGGCGCCTGTGCCTGATGACCAAGGCTTGGCTTAACGGAGGCCGGAGCGCGGAGGTTTTTTTTTTCTCTTTTCCTTTTTCAGAGGATTTCTTTTGTTTTTTTATAACCGGGGCTAAAATGAATTTTTAGGTTTTTTTTATATTTATAAACGACCCATACGATGTCGTTTTAGGATAACCATTTAGTGACCAAAATGGTGTCGTTTCAAGGCTAAGGATCCGCGCGTTGACCCGTGACCCGGGAAGGATCCGCGTGTTTTTGTTTAAAGGGCTAATTGCCCAACTGGTCCTTCCGTATTTTCAGCGTTTATAATTTCGTTCAATTCAAATTTTATTTTTATTTTAATTTGGCCCTGACCTTTTATTTTTGTTTCAATTTAGTCCTAGCTGCTATTATAAGGCTGATGTCAGGAACGATGTCGTTTTGGGATTAGGGTCAAATTGCCTAGTGAGTTCCTAAGCTTTTAGCGTGTGTTTCAACTGGATCCAAAATTCATATTATTATTTTAAAATTAACCTTAGAGTTTTATTTAAATTCAATTTTAATACTTCTTATATATATTATAATTTATTTATTTTAAATATTTGGTATATTATTTATTTTACTTTAAACCTTATTTATATGTAAAAAAATATTTATTTTATTATTTTTGTATGTATTATTTACTATATTATTTATTATATTATGTATAATTTTAAAATTTGTAAATTATTATTAAATATTACATTTTTATACATCATTATTAAATATTTAGTATGTAATATTCTAAATTTACTACAAAATTTTGTTCCTATTTAACATATTATTATTTTTATAAATATATATTAAGTTATTATATCATATAGTATATTTTTATATATATTAACCATTTTTAAAAAAAATTCTCCTTTATTATTATTATGTTGTTTTAAATATTTTATTTTTTAATACCCCATTTTTTAATTGTATTTAGTTTTTATCTTTTTTTATTATTATTTTTATATGTTCATAATTTGTTTATTTATTTTTTGTATTTTTTTGTATTTATTTAGTATTATTTTAGTAAGTTAATTTTATCTCATAAATTATTTGTTATTTTTATGTTATTTATTGTTTTTATATATTTGCATGAAAATTGATTATATATGTTGTTATTCTAAGTTATATTTGCATGAAATATTATTGTATATATATTATGTAATTTATATTGTTATATTCATTATTTTCTATGTTGTATTTCGCATGAAATGTTAATGTATGTATATTTATGTTATTTATGATTATATCTACATGAAATGTTAATGTATATTATGAAATTTATGTCGTTATTTATCATTTTCTATATTATATTTGCATGAAATGTTAAAGTATGTATCATGAAGTTTATATTATTTAGTATTGAAATCTTGTAATATGTTAATTGCATCATTGTTTAAAAATTTATATTTCATTTAATCCAAAAGATTTTTAAAAATGAGGCAATGCTTTTTTGTATTTAGGAATTCGGGAAGTAGTGCCCTAACATGCTGGGTTGCGATTTCTCGTTTGTCTAAATGTCTAAAGTATCCTTCTAAATAGATTTTGTAAATCACAAGATGATTTCACTTACGAAAGTTTAAGAATATCGTGTCCAATCATGCTGGATATGATGTTTGTATTCTTTTGGAGTAAAGGAATCTCGATTTTCAACTCAAATTATTCTGGTTTTAAAAAGGGATCGTATTTTTAAATTCTTTCAAACTTTTTAACGATAAGACAAAAAACTATTCAATTTGGTACCAATTTTAGGCGTTGCGAGGGTGTTAATCCTTCCTTGTACGTAATCGACTCCCGAACCTGTTTTCTCACATTTTCATAGACCAAAATGTTTCATAAGGTGATCCAATCACACCTAAAAAGGTTGGTGGCGACTCCCATTTTCAAATTCCCCCTTTAAAAAGGTTTCAACAGCAAGCAATAGAGTTGTTTCGTGCCTTGCATTTTTGATGTCGCATTTTGCACCACAAGAGATTAGAAGCTCACAAACTCTACCATAACCTCCTCTTGCCGCTAGCATTAGGGTGGTGTATCCATCAGCATCAAATGCATTAACATCGTAGCCTCTACTAGTTAATATGTGAACTAAATTCAAGTCTCAGCGTTTTACCGCACGGTGTAGAGCATAAAACCCAATGGGACCATTTGCGTCTTCATGTGCATACTCCAGCATTAGTTGGTCAAATACATCGCCCTTCTGATTTAACTCCAATAAGTTTATGGAGGTATCACTGAAAGTTTCCAAGAGAGCTTTTAATAAAACTATTCTTTATTATTAACTGAAGAATTGAACTTAAATAGAGAAAAGAGTCCTAATCCTAATTGGGAAAATAGTTCCCTTATTCTAATAAACTACTAATATATAAAAGAAAATAGTTCCATTATTCTAATAAACTATTAAAAGATAAAATAAAAATGTTCCTAGAATATGAATAAAACTTATCTACCTAAATAAGATTTATCTACCTAAATAAATTTAAAATATATACATATTTCAACACCCTCCTTCAAGTTGGTGCATATATATCAATCATGCCCAACTTGCTTACAAGAAAATCAAAGTTTGTCTTAGAGAGTCCTTTGGTGAGTATGTCAGCAATCTGTTGTTTTGAAGGAACAAACGGCATACACACTTGGCCTTCTTCAATCTTCTCCTTGATAAAGTGTCTATCAATCTCAACATGTTTAGTCCTGTCATGTTAGACTGGGTTGTGAGCAATACTAATGGCAGCTTTGCTATCACAGTACAACTTCATTGGTGAAGTTATTGGTTTCCTCAGCTCTTCCATAATTCTTTTTAGCCACATCATTTCACAAATTCCTTGAGCCATTGATCTAAACTCAGCCTCTGCATTACTTCTTGTTACAACACTTTGTTTTTTGCTTCGCCAAGTCACAAGGTTTCCCCAAACAAATGTATAGTACCCTGATATAGATCTTCTATCTGTTATTGAGTCTGCCCAATCTGCATCTATATAAGCTTCAATTCCTCTTTGTTCGAATTTCTTGAAGAATAAGCCCTTTCCTGGTGAACTCTTCAAGTATCTTAGAATTTGAAACACTGCTTTTTCATGTTCCTCCATTGGGGAGTGCATAAATTGACTCACTAAGCTCACTGCAAAAGCTATGTCTGGCCTTGTATGTGATAAGTAAATTAACTTACCAACTAATCTTTGGTACTGCCCTTTATCAACTAATCGACCTTCTTTATTCCAGAATTTTACATTTGGATCAATTGGTGTGTCAGCTGGGTGGCAACCACTCATCCCAGCCTCTTTTAAAAGATCAATCACATATTTTTTTCTGAAAGACCACAAGACCTTTCTTTGATCGAGCAACTTCTATTCCAAGAAAGTATTTCAAAGGACCCAATTCTTTAATCTCAAACTCCAATGCTAGATGCTCCTTGAGACGCCTTATTTCATCCACATCATCTTCTGTAAGAATGATATCTGTAAGAATGATATCATCGACATAAACTATAATAACTGCTATTCTACCTTTTTGTGAATGTCGATAGAACATTGTGTGATCAACTTGCCCTTGTGAATAACCTTGTTTTTTAACAACTTGAGTGAATCATTCAAACCAAGCTCGAGGAGACCGTTTCAAACCATACAAAGATTTCATGAGTTTACATACTTGAGTTCCAAATTTTTCTTAAAAACCTGGAGGAGGATCCATGTAAAATTCTTCTTCAAGTTTTCCATTTAGGAAAGCATTCTTCACATCTAATTGCTGTAAAGACCAATCAAGATTAACAGCACTTGATAAAAGAACTCTAACGGAATTTAATTTGGCCACTGGAGCAAACGTTTCAAGATAATCTATCCTGTATGTTTGAGTGTACCCTTTAGCCACCAACCGGGCTTTGTATCTATCTAAAAATCCATCTGGTTTGAATTTGGTTGTGAACACCCATTTACAGCCCACTATTTTTTTCCCTACAGGTAATTCCATTGTTTCCCATGTACCTATTTTTTCAAGAGCGCGCATCTCCTCTAAAATAGCCTCCTTCCACTCAGGAATCTGTAAAGCATCTTTCATATTTTTGGGTATTTGTACAGTATCAAGACACGAAACAAAGGTTGAGAATGTCGAAGACAAGGCTTTATAGGATACAAAGTTAGACATGGGATATTTGACAATATTTCTAACACCTTTTCTTTTGGCAATTGGAATATCTAAATCAGAAAATTCATTGACTAGATTATGAGTTTTACCTGGACTTTTGATAGGATCTTGCGGTCAGATTATTGGTGATGAATCTGGTGGATTCCACTTTCTTGATTTCGATTTCTTCTTGAGTAAACAATTAACTCCTTTGTTTGTTTTTTATTCTCATGATTAGACTCTACACCTTCATCATCCTTTTCATTAACATTAACATTATTAATTTCTGTGTTAATTATAAATTAGCTTTCCCCATTATTAGAATCCCTATGTTGTATATTCCTAATCTTTTCTTGATCAATTATAGAATCTTCCTTAGTATAATTCCCTCCCTGAAGATTAGAATCAAAATAAGATTGTGTTTCAACAAATGTAACATCCATGGTAACAATAATCTTCTTATCAATTGGATCATAACATTTGTAACCCTTTTTATTAGAAGCATAACCAACAAAGACATTTTTTTTGCTCTAGGATCTAGTTTGCCTTGGTTGTGAATATGAACAAAAACACTACACCCAAAAACTCGGAGGGATAAATCTGTGATCAATTTAGAGTTAGGAAAATTATCTTTAAAGAGACGAAAAGGAGTTCTATAGTTTAGAGTTTTACTGGGCATTCTATTAATAAGATATGTAGCTATTAATAAGGCTTTGCCCCAAAGATAACGTAGTACCTGGCTAGTTTGGAAAGCCCTTGTAATTTCCATTAGTTGTTTAGAAAGCTCTTCTATCCCCTGATTATGAACCACGACTATTGTCACTCTTTTTCCTTCCATTTGTCGGTTTCCCATGGAGCTTCCAACACATTTCTCGAGTGTGCCAATATTTTTTACAGTGATCGTACCAAGGTTTTTTCTTATCTCTAGTGAAGGCTGTTTTAACCATGATGTTACTAGAGATTTTAACCTAGCTCAGATGTCATGAAAGTTTTCAAGAGAGCTTTTAATAAAACTATTCTTTATTATTAACTGAATAATGGAACTTAAATAGAGAAAAGAGTCCTAATCCTAATTGGAAAAATAGTTCCCTTATTCTAATAAACTACTAAAATATAAAAAAAAATAGTTCCCTTATTCTAATAAACTACTAAAAGATAAAATAAAAATATTCCTAAAATATGAATAAAACTTATCTACCTAAATAAGATTTATCTACCTAAATAAATTTAAAATATATACATATTCCAACAATCACCGTATTTGTTAGACAACTTTATATTAGCACCAGCACGAAGAAGCAACTCAAAGGCTTCCAAATGGCCTCCTGATGCAGCAATCATCAGAGCTGAATTTCCATCGTCATCTTGTTCATAAAGATCAACATCTACCCTTTCAAGGAGTTTCTTCAAAGCTTCAATCTCATTTCCACCGGCAGTGAACATCAAAGGAGAAAATACAGAGGGGTTGCTTGATTGAGGTGTCTTCCCTGCTAGAATCACATCTTGAACTGCTTGTTGGAAGCCATGATTCCATCTGGTTAACCCTGCAATGGAGCTTGCAGTTTGGCCAACAGAGTTTACCAATCCAAAGTCAGCCCCAGCTGAGGCCAGTACTTTAAGGCAATCCCCATGTTTGTATCTAGCACAAATCATAGCACGGAATCTCCAAAAGCTATTCGAGAATCGATATCACAACCAGCTACAATCAAGCATTGAAGAACTTCAACAAATCCTAGTTTCGCAGACAAATGTATAGGGGTAATGCTGTTTTGGGAGTTGTTTTAACTAGAAATTCTATATCGGCACTGCAATTCAGAAGCACTTCAACAACTGATACATTGTTACATAAGATGGCATGGTGGATGAGGGTCCTGCCATAGTGAAGGTTGTTTGGGGAGATGTGTCGAAGCAGCAACCGCAAGATGGAACCACTGACTTCAAAATACTCGACAGCGCACCATGTGATGGAATAAGCTTCAGCTAGTCCGGCACTGACCCTAGTTTCTTCGCCTGTATCAATATCCCAAGACCAAGCTCCAACTCTCACCTTTAAGTCCATCTTGATGCCAGCCTGATCATCAGTTTTGAAAAAGTTAGAAATACCATTTAAGAACACTCTGTAGATAAGTAAACAAGCAACAACTTGATTCAGAAGCTTATACATATATAGCACTTTAAATCCCAAGCAACAAAGAGTGCAAATTCAAAAAAAATTCTACTACTCCAATGAAGGGAAGCTACGGATCATGATCGACTATGTTCTGAGATGCTTACCTGGAAAAGTGATCTAACAATAGAGATCTGTCTACAAATGACAGCAGCGGATAGCGCATTGTAGTCGATATTTGTGTATAGAGAAGGCTTGAAAGATCGAAGAAGCACCCTTTCAGTTGCATTGGCATCTAGTCCACACTGTCAGCAATAAGAGCACAAACATCTTCAAGATAAGCTCAATTCAACATATATTTAGTTTAATCAAAATGTAATAGTGTATAAGTTTTTTTTTTTTAATATATTAGCTGGGACATTGCAGAGTATAGATTTTTCTTTTCAGTTATGTTATAATATTAAAATCAAGTGCTTATTTAAAATTTTAAAATAATTTTACCTTAATATTAAATCGAGTCTATCCAGCCCACACCCAAAAACCATTGAGCCAGAGGGGTTCACAGGGGACTAGCCCCTAAAATTTTGAAGCTCTCTAGCTAGTGGTATCCCATTCAAAATTGGAATACTTACATGTTTAGGCCCCCTAAACTTCCAAATTCTTCCCCAATTTTTAGCATCCTAATCTAAAAAATAACA
This sequence comes from Gossypium hirsutum, assembly GCF_007990345.1. NCBI lineage: Eukaryota > Viridiplantae > Streptophyta > Magnoliopsida > Malvales > Malvaceae > Gossypium > Gossypium hirsutum. Next base: position 104,194,564 of record NC_053424.1, on the reverse strand, counting down.
TTTTCTATTGTTCCCCTCTTGAATTTTTTAAACTTCTTTACAAACCATACATCTTTTAAATAGGGTAAATTTATATTTAGTCCCTCCTAATTTTTTACCTTTTAAAAAATTTATAATTTGATATAACAAATTTAGTGATACATTTGGTTAATAGTTCATAAATCATTATTAGCTTAATTTTATCTATTTACCTTTCCAACCAATCAAATACATATTAACATTAATTATTGAATTAATATTCTTAATCTTATGCTCATAAGAATGAAAAGTAAAATTAAACTATTACAATATTTAACAGAAATTATAAATTTACATGATTGACATTCTGTAATCATATATAATCTTTTTCTTGTTCTTTCTTTTTAAAAAAATCAGTGCAAATTGGGTTGGGGTTTTAGTGTTTACTAATTATGACAATAATAGATCCTCCTTCAAGGATTTAAGCTCTATTTTAATCAATTGCCGGATTTGGAACAATAAATTTTTACTTATATTTGAAAGATCATATCTCGTAAAACTTGAGTGTTAGTGATAATACTACCATTCGTAGGAAGAACAAAAAATTTAACAGTGGGTTGAAAGAGATAAGGAAATTGTAGGGATCTACTGTAAAAAGAAATGACATGAAGGCCATCAGACATTTTCGTCGAGATGAAAACTAACACAACACAAGAATAATATGAATAACGATTAACCAAAATACTATACTTACAGAAACATCGACCACTGACCAGGCTCAGAGACAGTGGGATGACTTCTCATCTGAGCTCGCAGCAAAACTTGGAGATAAATATATTGGCATCGATGTATTCGAAGAAAGAACTTCAGAGGACTTATGATATGTGGTCATTGATTGATCGCGGATAAAATCTGATGATAGAGAAAAAATAGACAGTTAAACTTCAGGCATTACCAAGTTCTGATTAGCAACAAGTGTAATTATACAGAAGCCCAACGGCCAACAGGCGAAGAAGAAAATATGAATATTGTTAAAGTAGAAATAGAAGACGGAACTGGTTGAAGATGATAAGATACCTTATCACTGAAAATGCGAAAAACATCTAGTCCAATAGCTTTGTCAAGTTCGTAACAAAAGGTAAAAACACGATTTAGTACGCACACAAACAACACCAGCAAAAAGGAAAATAAGTCTCAGGTCTTGGTTTTCAAGTGGGAATAACATCATTGACATTCAATGCATCTGGGGAGTTATCAATATCAGAGATAAGTTTTTGACGGTGTTCATCCTTCAAGGCTTCACGGACTTCATTGGAAGAAGCTGCATGAGAGAAAATTGTAGATATAAATAGTAGTGTGAAGCGAATTAACCAGATTCAGCATCAAGACAGTTTGTCTAAAGGTTCTCTGGCTCTAACATCATATAGATAATGAAAAAATTTTGATCATACAAGCTAGTTATCTTAAGCTGGAAGGCATTTAAGCTTCTACCATACCACTCAATCTGGTGTACAATGAGCCCCTGGGAATCAATTTATGGAAAAATGCTTTGGGACCTGACATAAAACTTCATGCAGACCAAATCCAGCTAAAAGCAATGCAATCGGCCAACTATAAAATGCAAAAAATATTCTACCACAAGTCCATCACAATACCCTCGGATATCCTTTTAACGCATTACAACCTTTGAATCATCTATAACCATCATCGATATATTGAGCTCTAAGATATCTGTATGAGATTTCAGTATTTCTCCCAGGGATACATTGAATTCTTATCAAAAGCAAAAGATTAATTACAGATATTATGACAAAGCTTTCCTTCATACATTTTGCATTTTATTGCACTTGGATATCTTGATTGGGTTGGCCAATATCAACGAGATGCCAGTGCATATATTATAATGAGTCGATTCTTTTTCAAAAATTTGCTCAAGTGGCGTACTTCCCCTCTCTTTAAGGCGGTTTTTACTAAAGATAACCAAGCTACGATTAGATTTAAAAATATATACCAATAGCCTGCATCTGCATAATTTGTGGCACTTCACTTGGGTCATCAACTTCTAATTTCCTTTCCATAAGTTGTTGATATTAACACACCATGATGACAACAAATATGAGAATGACATTTCATGAAACTATGTTCTGAGTAGTGATTATCTCCACAAAACTCATCGTGAAGCAACACATCAAGCATGCAAATGTAAAACATGTTTCTTTGCCCAGGCTTTAAAATCATAAAGGCCCTCACTTGGTTAGATATAAGCAAAAGCATTAGTTTTTAAAAGAAATGGTAGCTGTTAAAAGCCTTTATGAAGGTTCTTAAAAAAATGTTACTAGATATTGAAGCTCCTAATATAAGCACATATGAAAAGGAAACATGAATAAGATTCAAATGCTGAAGCAGACTATTCACTAGGAAAATGAAACTTTCCTATCAAATCTTCTGAAAAACTTCAAATAAGCATATATCTAAAGATAAACATCAAACACATCTTTTGAATTTTTAGATCACCAGAAAACTTTCAGTTAATAAACAGAGTACTTACTGGATCTTCCTAGGTGATTCTGGCTTGACATTGGGGGTCACTGCATTGTCGCTTTAACCTAGTTGTTACAGCACTATTGCTGGACCCTCAATCCACACTGTGAGTTCCTGCATTATTCACAAACTTGCATTAGTTTTTAAATTTGGCCATTCTGGAACCACAGAGCAAAGGCCAACTTCAGATAGAAATCATAGGTAAAACCCCTTTAGCTCTGTTATTTTCTGTTGACCTGAACTTGAGTGGAAATACACATTGGTTAAATTTGCAGTGGGTTTCCAATGACATAAACCTCAGTATGGATTACTGAACAAACCAGAAAAGCAGTGTCGATACTGCTGATATTACTGAAACAAAAACAGAATTCCAAATTTATCACTTCATAAGGGTTTATGGCACCATCTACACAAGAAAATCAACCCCAAGGCCACAACCTTAGTGTGAAAAAAAAAATATTATTACCTCTCAACATGTACCAATCTATAAAAAGATACCATTAGAACATCAAATGTATTAAAAACACAAGCATGCTTGATTAGGAAAAAATATGGAGTTGATTAAGAAACATACAGTCGAGGGAAAGTTCTCACCGGATTTTTCATTTACGGATTCCGGCTTCATGCAGGGAGTTTCTGCATCATTCGTTAAAGCACATTAGTTCCCCATTTCTAGTATCACAAAAACAATATAACCTTATGAATTTAACTACAAAGTGCAACTGGGTCAAAAAGGACAATAAACCCAAATTTCCTTTTAATCTTTTCAACAAAAACTTGAGACAATTCACCATTGGTTCAGTTCTTTTAGCCAACACGTATTCAACTCCACTATTAGAAGTTTAGAACATAAGTCGATGAGAAAACATTAAGCCAACAAAATCCCAACGATCAAAAGCAATAAGATTAAGCAAAATTCGAATATTTATCAACATAAATTAAGAAATAAAGGTAAAAATAGAATAATTAAGAGGGGGGGGGGAGAGAGAAAAGAAAAGAATTGTTGGGTGTTATACCTTTGTGCGTCTTGAAACGTGCTAGAGAACAGCTGAAAAAAAAGGAAAAAGAGAAATAAACAAATTAAAAACCCAGAAATAAAAACAGCAAAAGAATGGAAGGGAGCTGAAGAACTTACTAAGGAATAAGACAAGAGGGGCACTTACACTTGGATTAAGCTTGGTTGCAAACTTGACACTGCCTTGAAGGACCTCCAATTCTTTTCTTTTTCTTCTTCGCTAAATAACGAAGAAAAAAAATCCTTTTTAATATTTGATTTGAAGCGTTAAAAATTAACCCCAAAAAGTAAAAATAGTTATTGATTGGAGGAAGAAGAAAGGTACGACGATGGCGGGGCTGAGACGATTGACTTCTCTCCAAATTCCTAAAGTTTTTTCCTTTAATTGACAGATGGAGTACTTGCTGGGATTAGCAATAGCAATTGCAAAAGAGCGTAGTTGAATTCTAGGCAGTTAACAAAACAAAGTGTTGCCTCTTAACCATTTTCTGCTACTTAAAAGTGTAACGATTAGAGAGAATCAGCATTCCCTGTTATTCCCTGTTACCCAATCTCCAACTCTATTAGTATTTATTCTAGTCAGACATTTTTCAAGTTATAATAATGTACAAGGCAAGGCATAATCAAATGTTTCCTTTCCTTTCCTTGCAACTTTCTCTAGCTAAACAAATTGAACAACATAGCTAGCTTTCCCACCTGCTTAGATTCCTTTCATTTCTGTTCCTGCATTGAGCTCTGATTCAAACGTTATATATGAATCCAGAACATCAAGCAAACATCTAATGGCAGTTCAAACTTTAATATGCATATATGTATATATATTAGAAGAAGAGATACATTCTGTTCTGTCCCGCTTTTACAAGGAAGTGGAATTTCTACATCGCTCATATCTAGCAGCAATGAAAAGCCTTATCTCAGCATCTTACTTGACAGAGGGCAAGGAAAAAAAGTGATGGCAAATTGGAAAGATGAATTCTGAGTAGGTTATAGTTACCCTTGGCTCTCTCCTTTCTCATGGATCTTAACAGATGATGATGTTTCCACACCAAGGCTCCCTTTTTTTCTAGAGTTCCATCTTTTACTTGAAAATCCTCCTTGCTATTGGGATTTGAACCACCCATTACTATGTGCTCCTTTTGAAAATAATAAATCATTTCCAAGGCAATTTTCCATTTCAAATTCAAACTGTTCGCAGTTGGCTGGTGGGGATTTTGGTTTTCTTTTATCGTCTCCATTAATTCGTCCTTGTACTGATGATAAATCAAGAAATCCGATCTCTCTATGCTGACCAGCATCAAACAAACCCAAAGGAACACCTTGTCTTCCTGAATCTGGAGATAGGACACGCCTGATTGATCCAGAATACTGGAGAATCAAAAGAGTTAGTGTGATTCAATGATTGGCAAAAAGCAAACTTCTCAGAGGTGAAACAGCTAAAAGGCGAACAGTGAATAGATTCACTCTGCTTAGGTGTATTAAATCAAGATTTGACATCAAGATTCAGTTCGGGAACAGGAAAGGCACCAATAGGATCTTCAGCCCACAGCCGGGATCCTACAGATGGAAGGTTTGCCTGTGAGGTGCAATGGGAAGAACTGAAACCCAAATCTATATCAACTGAATTGCATCCTTCCTCAAGCAACCATTTCTGAGATTGTTCTATTTCCCCTTGGAGACAATAGCTTGCACGCTTGGTTGCTCTTGACTTGTGCAAAACTGGAGTCCTCGTATATTTTCCAGATGGTTGCCCAAGATTATCTCTGTCTTTGCAACGTGTTTCCTTGGCAAAATCATCGTCCAGATCATACTTCATTCTGGTCGTACCAAATGACTACTTATTCTTCTGCTCTTCCTAGGCATTAGATTTGGAGGTGAACTGTTTATCGTTTCACCCCTCACTGCAATTAAATATTTTAAATGATTGCTTTAGTTTCACAAGAGGAGCTTTTCATTAAAGACTACAAAATGACAATGAATTGTCAAAGCAATTTATGAAATCAAAAGTAACCTGCACTAGAAGAGCATGATTCTTCACTGCTAAAGCTTGAGAGTGAGAGAGGAAACAAAAAAAAGGCTATCATGGTTGGGCTTGCAAATCTCTTATACCATAATTCGTTTGAATTGGGTTATACCTGCCACTATATCAAAGCAACCTTTTTCATAACTTTGGAGGGAAATTTCATACCTTTCCCCAATTAAAGTTGTCAAATCATCACCAACTTTTGATGATAAATGCGTTGGAAAAGGATCTGAGAGTAGAAAAATTGAAAGAATTAGAGGTGGATACAAAACATTTTTAGTCAAAGAATTAGAGGTGGATACCAAACATTTTTAGTCAAAATAATTATAAATGAATACGTGTAATTAATTAAAAGATTATATTATTTAATTTTTTTAAAAATAATTATAACTATTTAAATAATATTATTTGAATCGTTGTAATTACATGAATAATTATAAGTTTATTTTAAAGACATTATTATTTAGAAAGACACCTATTGATAAAAGATATCTCTATGAAGAGACATAAAAATTCTTATAAATAAGAATGAGATTTCATTTGGAAATCATACTAACAAATTCTAATATTAATTCTTTTCTTCCTTTATATTCTAATATTATTAGATTATTCTATAAAGTATTACTGCAGAAATCATTTATAGAAATTGAGTTCCTTATCATACATTGCTCAGTGTGTAGTGGGCTATTCTCGTCAATGCAAAACACAAATAGCCATTGGTTTCATTGTATCCTCGAGGTTAATTTGCTTGAAATTCCTTTGCACACCGAAGATAGGTGGGAGCGAATATAACCTTAAAGATACTGGTTTGATACATATCTTGGAGCCTTGTCCTATTTCTTCTTCTGTTCGAGTTTCGTTCATGTGTTCGAGATTTTTCTCACCGGAGATTTGTTCTAACAATTTTAAGGTTATATTTCATGATGACTACCACAACTCATGAAAGTGAAACACTAAGGGAGTTGACTTCTAATTTTGTCAAACTTGATCGGTTTGATAGTGGTAATTTTCGACAATGGCAGAAAAAGATGCACTTTTTATTATCAACTTTAAAAATTGCTTATGTTTTGGATACTCCAAAACTTGAAGAGACTGAAAACGAATCTGTTGTTGCAACTCCAAAACTTGAAGAGACTGAAAACGAATCTGTTGTTGCAACTCGAGAAAGACAAAAATGGGACAATGCTGATTACATGTGCATGGGCCATATATTGAATGGTTTATCTGATGGTTTGTTCGACACCTACCAAAACGAGGTCACTACTAAAGAATTATGGGACAAATTGGAGACAAGATACATGACCGAAGATGTTACAAGTAAGAAATTTCTTGTCAGTCGTTTCAATAATTATCAAATGGTTGATGGTCGTTCTGTTATGGAACAATTACGTGATATTGAAAAGATATTGAATCAATTCAAGCAATATAATATGAAAATGGATGAAATGATTATTGTATCCTCCATAATAGACAAACTTCCTCCATCTTGGAAAGACTTTAAAAGAAGTCTAAAACATAAGAAAGAGGAAATATCTCTTGAGGCTTTAGCAAATCATCTTCGTATTGAAGAAGAATATCGAAAGCAAGATCAGAATCGAAATTCTGAAAATGCCAAAGTGCATGTTACAGAGGAAGTACAGACTACTAAACCATTCAAGAGAAAGTTCAAACAGACTAATAGAGCACCTAAGTTCAAAAGAAAAAAAAAAGGGCTCATGCTATCATTGTGTTAAGCCAGAACATTTTAAGAATGAATGTCGATTTTAAAGAAGAAATCATCTTCTAAGGCTAATAATAACGAAAATTTCGTTGCAATGATATCTGAAATTAATATGGCAAAAGATGATAATACATGGTGGATTGATACCAGAGTAACCAAACATGTGTGCAAAGACAAAAGCATGTTCACAAAGTTCATACAATGTGAAAATGACAATGTCTTGTACATGGGAAATTCTTCCACCGCAGCAATCAAAGGCAAATGGTCTATTGAGCTACAATTCACTTCTAGAAAGGTTTAACCTTAAATGATGTATATTATATACCAGAAGTTAGAAAGAATTTATTGTCTGGAAGTCTATTGAATAAGTTTGGTTTCAAACTTGTTTTTAAGGCGGATAAGTTTATTTTTTCTAAGGGAGGATTTTTTATAGGGAAATGGTATATGTATGAGAGTATGTTCAAACTGAATATTATTAATAAGAATAAAAATACTATTTCTGCTTATATGGTTGAATCTTTTTGTTTATGGCATTCTAGATTAGGTCATTTAAATTATAGAAAATTGAATGACATGTATAAGTTAGATTTAATTCATGTTTTTAATAAAATATTGAAAAATGCAATACATGCATGTTGACTAAAATTACAAGAAACCCTTTCCCTAAAGTTAAAAGAAAAACAAAATTGCATGATTTGATACATAGTGATTTATGTGATATGCATAATACTCCTACATTAGGTGGAAAGAAATATTTTGTTACTTTTATTGATGGTTGTTCTAGATATTGTTATGTATATTTATTGCATTCAAAAGATTAATGTAACAGCCCAATTTTCAGTGGTGTTGAAAACAGTGATTTGGGGATCACTAAATCCAACGAGTGAGTTGCAAATTTAATAAATTAATACCTATGAGTCAAGTGTGATTAGAGAAGTATTTTTTTAATTAGTGAATTTTGTGATTTAAAAGAATTAATTAGGTAAAATTGGGTTGAAAACGAGGTATTGAGACCTCAGATTCATAAACTAAGCCATAAATATTTTTATAAATATTTATAGAGTGTTATTAAGTTAGTATTAAAGTTTCGTTAGAAAATTTTAACGATTGGTTAGTCAATTAATTAAAAAGAACTAAATTGAAAATAGTGCAAAATTTAGTAAAGTAATTAAATAGCATAAATGACTAATAAGAAGGGATTTAAAAGAAAATTAGACCCAAATTATATGGGCTGGACGGTTTGGGTAAGAAAATCAGCAAAAAGACAAGGAGAAACAAGGGCAAAATTGAAAATTTTGCAAATTAAACATATAAAATAAAGACAAAATTGAAAAAATTTAGAGATATCATCATTTTTCTTCAGAAAAAATGCCATGGGAGGTCTGGAAGTTGCTGGTTTTTTCATATTTTGACATATGTGAGTTCAATTTTTACTTTTTCTTAGTAATTTTTTATATTTTTGTGACTTTTACAATTACGTCCAACTATCTAATTCATTAGTTTTTGATTTTATGGGTGACTTTAAAAGTTACCATGAGTAAGTGATGTATGATTATGGTGAATTATTATGGAATTGAAGTTCTTATTTTATTATATGATGATTTTATTAAGTAATTTTGATAGAAATTGATTTTAGGACCTAATTGTGAAAAAGTTGTAAATTAAGGTTTGGTGTTGAAATTATGATTTTCAAAGGTTTTTTAGTATCTTAGAATGAATAAATAAAGTGTTAATTGAGAAAAATTATCTCAATTGATGGGTTAATTGAGCAGGGACTAAATCGTAAAAATTATAAAATTTGGAGCAAAAGTGTAATTTTAGGAATTAAAAGGTATAAACTGTGAAGTAGAGTAAAATTGAAATGAATGCTAATAAATGAATAATTTTATAATTATAGATCAAGAACCCGAAGTGAATCTTAAAAAAGAAAAAATAGCCGATTAGTCCCTGAACTTGTATGACTTTTACGAATTTGCCCAGATTGACGTGAAATCGGTGAATTGGATCAACACATCAGGCACACTATCCAGATTACTTCGGTAAATTTTTTTGTGCATTTTACGGTTTATATGGCATGTATAGGGTTTAATTTAAAGGAAGTGAAGATGATATAAACTTAATTATCAACATTTTTCACTAAAACAGTTTTGGACAGCAGCAGTAGTCCAACTTTGAAAAATCAAAAAAATTTGTGAAAATCGACTTAGAGGTTGAATAAAATATAAAATTAAATCCTATTGAGCCTAATTTTACATAGAATAAATGTTGTAATCAAAATAATTTCATATTATGAGATATTTGAATTTTTGTGAGACAAGGTCAGAATGATTTTGGGTTCTCCTGTTCTGACTTTGGAAAATCATAATAAACTGAATAAAAATAATTAGGGGCTTAAATTTATATGTTTAAAATACTTAATGAGTCTATTTTCAAAATAAATAAACAAGAACATTATTCGAATTTTGTATGATGAAATACTTAATCTTTAGTAAAGATGGATTGGAACTGTCTGACAGGGAAAAAGGGTTGACTTTGAAGAATAAAATATACTTATTGGCTAATCCAAAAACTCTAAAACTTTTATGGTAATAATATATGTGAGTCTAGTTTTAGGTAAAATTAGCATATCTTAATTTGTAGTTCTATAGCTCCAGATATAAATAATTTAGTAACTATGACTTGAGAAGACAGCTTGACTAGAATATGAGCAAATAGTATAATTATTTTTAATTATTCTGTAAACTCTGGTAACATCCTGTAACCCCGTTCTGGGGATGAATGTGGGTTAGCAGTGTTACAATGAAGTGCTTGATAAATTTAAAGTTTATAAATCTGAAGTTGAACTTTAGTGTGAATCATTTATCAAGTGCTTAAGATCGGATAGAGGTGGAGAATGTTATAATTCAAGTTATTTTGAATCTATTGGGATTGTCCATCAAGTTTCAGCCCCTTACACACCACAAAAAAATGGTGTAGCTGAAAAGAAAAATGGAGTCTTGACTAAAATGATAAATTCAATATTATCATATCCAGGTCTTAGTCAAAGTTTTTGGGGGAGAAGCTGTTCTAACAGCTTGTCATATATTGAATAGAGTTCCTAATAAAAAAACTAAAATAACCCCCTATGAACAATGGAAAAAAGGGAAACCAAAACTTAATTATTTAAAAGTTTAGGGTTTTAAAGCTATTGTCAAAGTTCCAACACCTAAACATAAAAGGTTAGGTGAAAGAGGAATTGAATGCATATTTATAGGATATGCACATAATAGCAAGGCATATAGGTTCATGGTAATTGAACCAAATGATCGAATTTCAATTAATACTGTTATTGAATCAAGAGATGTATTTTTAATGAAAATAAATTTAATTCTATATTAAGACAATTACAACTACAACAATTGATTCATTCTTCAAATGAGAATGAGATTCCATTGGAACAAATTGATAATAATGATAAATCTTGTCAAGAATTAAGAAGAAGTAAGAGGATTAGAAAGATCAAAGATTTTGGACCAGATTTCTTTATGTTTCTTGTAAAAGGAAAAGGTGAAAGTATATGCAATAAGATACCTTATTGTTATAATACGGAATCTGATCCTATTACATTTAAAGATGCAATGAAATCTCAAGAGTCAGCTTTTTGGAAAGAAGCAATAAATGATGAGATGGATTCAATACTGGGAAATCAAACTTGGATATTAGTTGATCTTCCACCGGGTTCCAAACTAATAGGTTGTAAATGGATCTTCAAAAAGAAAATGAAGGTCAATGAAACCATTGATAAGTTTAAAGCAAGGCTGGTAGCCAAAGGTTTTATACAAAAACAAGGTATTGATTACTTTGATACCTATGCTCTAGTAGTAAGAATTTCTACAATTAGACTCTTAATATCACTTACCTCTATATATAAATTGGTTTTTCACCAAATGGATATTAAAACTGCATTTTTAAATGGTGAATTGGAAGAGGAAGTGTACATAAAACAACCGGAAGGATTTGTTGTTCAAGGACAAGAGCATAAGGTATGTAAGCTTGTTAAATCTTTATATGGACTTAAAAAAGCACCAAAACAATGGCACCAAAAGTTTGACAATGTTGTTTTAGCTAATGGCTATAAAATAAATGAATCCGATAGTGCATATATAGCAAATTTGAAAATGGAAAAGGTGTTATAATTTGCTTATATGTAGATGACATGCTCATTTTTTACACGGATTTGGAACAAATAGAAAACATAAAGAAATTCTTGTCAAACAATTTTGCTATGAAGGATATGGGTATAGCAGATGTTATTCTTGGGATTAAAATAACCCGAGATGAAAACACTATAAATTTATCATAATCACATTACATTGAAAATGTGCTTAAAAAGTTTGATCTGTTCAACTGTATACCAACATCTACACCCATGGATCCTCAAATAAAATTAGTATCTAATGCTGGTAGGAAAATTGATCAATTGAAATATGCAAGTCTAATTGGTTGTCTTATGTACATAATGACTTGTGCAAGACCAGATATTGCATATGTTGTTGGGAAATTGAGTAGGTACATAAGTAATCTAAGTAGTTTGCATTGGCAAGCTTTGAATAAAGTACTTAGGTACTTAAAGAAAAATATTAATTATGGATTGTGTTATAATTGATATCCTCCAGTTTTAGCAAGGTATTCGATGCTAGTTGGATTACAAGTTTGGAAGATCATGCATCTACTAGTGGATGGATCTTCATTCTTTGTGGAGGAACCATTTCTTGGGGTTCTAAGAAATTAACATGTATTATTAATTCCACCATGGCAGTAGAATTTATTGCATTAGCCGCTGCATCAAAAGAAGTAGAATGGTTAAAAAATTTGCTTTATGATATACCTTTATGGCCTAAGCCAATTTCACCTATTTCTATCCGTTGTGATAGTGAGGCTACTCTAACAAAGGCATATAGCCAAGTATATAATGGAAAGTTTAGACACACTAGATTAAGTGATAGTTATGTCTAACAATTAATCTTTGATGGAGTGATCACTATTAATTATGTGAGGTCAAATAAAAATTTGGCGGATCTTTTGACAAAAACTCTTGCTAGAGATACAATAAAAGGGACTTAAAAAGGGATGGGACTCAAGCCTATTAATTAGAGTCACCCATGATTGAAACTTGACTCAACGCTTGGTATAACGTCAAGTCTTGAGTTCAATGAGATAAAGTACATCATTAGTATGTGACTGTTAGCACTATAACTAAATCCATCCTAAGATTAAAGTGCTAAGTACCCGTAATAATAAGGGAAGGATGAGTAATGTACTCTTAATAGACCCATAACATAAATATGTTAGAGTGTTATAATTATGGGAACACTCTTGATGGGATTTACCTATGTGAGTGGAAGTGTGGCCGCTTCTAAGAGCTCAAGGGCTTGGCTCTGACAGCATTCATGAAAAAAGGACACAGGCACATGGCCTTAATAGTGTCCCTAGATCTATGCATTGATCAATGTTGAAATCATTGTGTGAGATGTGTTCGGTAATCAAATGAAATAGTTGGTTCAAAGCTTAGTCTACCATGCAATTTCGATTAACTTTAACATGTTTTCACTAAGTGGAGGTTCAATCGTAAGATACATTCATTTATGCAAATTGATTTCTAAGAATATCAAAATCTAAAATATTTTGAAAATGGGGGGAGATTGTTGGAACATTTTCAAATATTTATAGTGTTCTAATAACTATAAATGAATAGGTGTAATTAATCAAAAGATTATATTATTTAATTTTTTGAAAAATGATTATAACTATTTAAATAATATTATTTAAATAGTTATAATTAAATGAATAATTATGAGTTTATTTTAAAGATATTACTATTCAGAAAGACACCTATTGATAAAAGATGTCTCCATGAAGAGACATAAAAATTCTTATAAATAGGAATGAGATTTCATTTGGAAATCATACCACAAATTATAATATTGTTTCTTTCCTTCCTTCATATTCTAATATTATTAGATTATTCTATATAGTATTATTGCAGAAATCCTTTATAGAAATTGAGTTCCTTGTCATACATTGCTCACTGTGTAGTGTGCTATTCTCGTCAGTGCAAAACGCAAAGAGTCATTGGCTTCATTGTATCCTCGAGGTTAATTTGCTTGAAACTCGTTTGCACACCGAAGGTAGGTGGGGGTGAATATAACCTTAAAGGTAGTGGTTTGATACACGCCTTGGAGCCTTATCCTATTTCTTCTTCTATTCGAGTTCCGTTAGTGTGTTCGAGATTTTTCTCACCAGAGATTTGTACTAACAATAGATACATCAAGTAAAGAATAATAACATGAAAGAAATAGAGCAACCACACACTTTCACATTTAACACCTCTCTCTTCGAGGTAACTTGAACCAACAATCATCCTAAGAATCTGGAGATTTCCCCCTCAGAAAATTCTCAGTAAGTGAAGTAGAGCACTCCAAATTCTTAAAACACAAAGGGATGATGCCATATAATGATTTGTGTTCAAAGTTAGCATATGCAGCAAAAAACCAATAAAAAAGCAATAATTATAAACTAATTTGTCCTGTTAATATTAAATAAGAAATTTTGAGCTAAACTATTCCGTAAATTGAATGAAAAATAGTACCTAAACTATTCAAATTTGTTGCTTTGACATCCCTGGATAGATGTAATGAATTCATCAAAAAGAAAAAGTATACTCCTATCTCTCAAAACAAGGAAATATTCACTGTTGATTGCTAAACTTTTCCTTAGCATGTGATACCCTTCAAAAGCATTATTTGGCATCTCACCATTTTCATAATCCAAAAAATTCCAGAATTACCATCTATTTTGAAACGTCATCTTCCCTTTTATGGGGAAAGCCATCATCCAAGTAGATAACTTTAGCTAACAAACATATAAGCAAAAAAAAAAAAAAATAACATGTTGCACCAGAGAAGCCTTCCATAGTATAATGCTGTCTAAATATGAGAAAAGCTTGTGAAAAAAAGAACTAGTTCAAAATAGTACTTACTAACACAGACAACAAGAATGATAGTCTGCTGCAAGAGATATTCCCATTATTATGATTAAGTCAAACAGACTTGATGAAAGAGATGCATATGACTAACATAAAATCTATGTTTGAAATAATAAATGAATATAGGCAAAAGAATTTCTAAATATCTTAATCACAAGTTGGTGCAACGTGTAAAATGAACAATAAGAATTGTGATTCATGAAAAAAACAACCAACACCAACTAAAGCTGAGACTCACCATACCATATATCTTTCCTTCTTATGTAACGCATTGAATAATTTATTTCTACTTCTATGAGTATTTGATATAAATGTGTATCTGCTCTAATGGTTGAGTGTTTTGGGGGTGTGTGTGAGGTCTTAGCTTCAAGTCTCACTTTTGCTAATTTTTGGTATTTTTTAGAATTAAGTCTTACCTTTATTCAATGAGCTTATATTAAATTACTTATAAATTCATATTAGAATGAGCTTGCTGGTTCGAATGGTAAGGGGGTTGGTGTGTTGGGAGTCCTGTGTTTGAATCTAATAATGCTCTAGAATAACGTATTTTTATATATTAATCATGTGTTTATTCTGGGCTTGATCCTACTAATTTGAGCTATTTATGTCTTTTTATCGATTAGGGACTGATTTGGAGGCAAAAGCAAAATTAAGGGACAAAAGTGCGATTTCGAGACACAATGGGCTGATATGCGACACAGGAAAAAGATTATGCCAAAAGTGCAAGCATGGAAGACACAAGGACTAAAAACGCAAAAAGAAGAGATTTTATTTTATAAGACTCCATTTTATTAGGATAATTAATATTAAGATAATTATTAGGATTATTTAATTTTAGGATTTTATTTTAATTATCTTTATTTATCTTTAATTAATTATATTTATCTTTTTAGAATTTAAGTTAAATTAGACTATCTCCCTAGCACTATAAATAGGGGGTGAAGTGACTCTATTGGGTGTTCATCCTTTTCTGTAAACACTCTCCCCCTGAAAGTTTAGGCTTTTGTTTCTTCATATTTTCTTTCAATAAAATCCCCTTTTCCATTTTTATATTTATTTTCTTTTCCACCATTATCACGAGCCGCTAAAACCTATCTAGCAGAAAGTTGTCAATATTCCCCAAAAAGGATTCTTGAGGCCTAGAATCCGTACTTAGCCTTCTCGTCAAGTATTCATCATTTCTCCGCACTACGGGCTGACGTTTCCGTCCATGGCCCTTAAGAAGTAAGCTTTTCAGCATATGCAAAGGCGGCCGCTTTGTATGTTTTGGAAGGATGACACAGTCGGTTCGTTAACTTACTGCGTCAGAGGTTGGCAAGCCAAAGAGACAAAATGGCGTGGGATTCACCATTGAGAAGCGTTGATGTAGCATAGATTACTGGCTAGAGTTAGGTTCCCTAAAAATCGTAAGTCTAATCTTTGGAGCTGGTGGCCGTAGGCGTCCTCTTCCACTATAACTAGCTTACTTGAGTTGAGAAGGGTTATTTAAAAGCCGAGGATTGAACCCAAGGCAGAATGAGACAACTGGAGGCTGGAATCTACCAATAAGAATTTCTTTTCCTTTAACTCTCTTTATTATTTTTATATATTCTCCATCTCAATTTCCGTCATTTATTTAATTTCGCAATTTCAATTTAATTTAAATACTATTTTTATTTTTCCAAATCGAAATTCTTAATTCTGTTTTTTTTTTATTTTTTCAGGAACACAAGTTTCTTGGCCAAGAAATTGTCTAAGATTTCAAGAAACGAGCATTCGTACAATCCGGTCCCTGAGGATTCAACCCTACTTCCCCTTTACTGTTATTTTTATTATTTTACAGGGAATAGGATATTTTTGGTGCTCTCAATGACCGCATCAGAATCCTTACGCGAGTGTGGATGATATATTTTTACTCGATTGTCTGAGGATGTTTTAGTAGAGTTAAAAGTCTAAAGAGGTTGTAAGCTAGTGGGTTAGTGGGAGAAAATTAAGGGATATGTTATAATATCTTTTATTTTTCTTTCCTTTTAATTATTATTCTTTTTCAAAATTTTGGTTTTTTCCCCCAAATTTCTAACGTGATTTCTACCTCATTCTCTATTCTTTTCTTCTATGTTATTCCTCTTCAATCGGTGTCCTCATCTGTTCTTCCAAAATTCGTATTGTGATTCACTGTGTTCGTTAATTGGCTTGGTAAGTGACGCTGGGTTTTTGTTAACATTTGGTTTTAGAATTTTTGGGCAATCTTATTTATGGCTGATTAATGGTTGTAATCGATGGATTCTGTAGCGTAGGAGAAGGCGGTAAGGCAGGGGTTATCGTTTCAACAATTTAGCTTAACATGTGTGATCGTTTCTGCAGTGGTAAGTTTTTAGGCATCAATCTCTTTAGTTTTGTTAACTCTATTTTAGTCGCTAAAGGTGTTGCATATTCTAATTTTAGGTGCTGGTGGTCTCGGGAGTGTTTTTGCATCGAAAACGTACTAAGTGTGTACCCGAAACGCAGAAAGTTGAATTTCAGCGAAAGCCAAAAAATTGGTCTGTCAACGCCACAGGGGCATGTGGTAGCCCGTATGGAAGGTTGTGTGCAAGGCACGGTCGTGTGGTTGACATAGGCATGGTCGTGCGCAAGACACAACCATGTGGTGGCTTGAGTGTGGCCGTGTGGGCTACACGGGCTAGGCCAAGTTGAGTGTGTGGGCCCACACGAACGTGTGGATTTGAGGCCAGGCTGTGTCGGCCACACGGGCAAGGCCAATCTGGGCATGTGGGCCTATATTTCTGAAATTTTTCCTAGGGTCGCACGGGTTGTTCCAATCGACTAGGGTCTATCGTAAGGCTAGTAAAGGCTAACCAAACCCTAAAACTATGGATCTGATAGTTTGATATTCTGTTCTGAATATGAAAATGCTATGCATGTCTGATATTTCCGTTATCTATATATAAGCATGTTGAGCATGTATAATCTGTATATTTGTATCTGTTTTTTATATCTGATTGGGGTGAGATTTGTATATGAGGAGGAAGTATTTTGTTCGATGTTAATCGCATATATTCTGGCAGTTTGGCTGCATATATTCTGATGTGTTGTAATGGTACAATATGGTGTGTAGGGATGGGTGGATGTTTTTAGCCCCACATGGTGTGATGGGATGGTCAGAGTTGGTGTATGCGAATGGGGGTAGGATTTTGCATATCTGAAATCTGAATCAGTTATCTGATACTGTTATCTGAATCTGGATCTGTATCTGACTGTGTACATAACTCTGTATATTTGCATGTTCAATTCTATTGGGTTACACACTGAGTTTACGAAAACTCACTTCCGTTTGTCTATTCTGTTCAAATAATCCACAGACTTGACGGATCGGAGTGGCGGAGACTCAGTAGTGATCACTCGACCGTAAACAGTTTAAATTTGGCAATTTATGGTTTTATTTATGATTTTGGTTTTCATTTGAGAGTTTGTAATTTCTAGGGCTTTCTTGATTTTTATGATTATTAACTGTTAATTTTTTGTTTGTTGAAAAAAAAGTTTTTTTCTAAAAATACGAAGCT
Organism: Gossypium hirsutum; assembly: GCF_007990345.1. Taxonomy (NCBI): domain Eukaryota; kingdom Viridiplantae; phylum Streptophyta; class Magnoliopsida; order Malvales; family Malvaceae; genus Gossypium; species Gossypium hirsutum. Next base: position 104,176,747 of record NC_053424.1, on the reverse strand, counting down.
AATTTCTAAAATGCAATGGGTTTGTTAGACTTTCGCTGTAAAATAGGTCTTGGTAAATAACTAATTAATTAATGTTTTCGAAAATGGATATAAAGTATATGAATTGAATAACTGAAATGACTTTACATAACTAAACCCATTCTCTGTAACTTTTCCAGATTCGGTTATAACGTTTAGGCCAGGTTTGGGGAGTTATATTTAGTAGTATCAGAGCCAAGTTATAAAACTTGGACTGTGAATTTTGGGTTTCAAAATTATATTTCGAAAAGAATTGGTTTTCAAATACTTTTTTGGATAAATTGGGAAAGTATGGGTACACCAAGTTTCCGGCGCCAATCCTGTAAGTATTTAGTAATTTATGATGGAAAACTCTAAAAACACTATAGTTAGAACTTTCTGAAACTATACTGAGTAGTTAGAGATTGAAACCTTTGAAAACAATTCTGAACTTTTAACAATTTATGCATAAAACATCTGCTAATAAATACTAAACTGATGCATAAAATTTTTAATGTAGATAAAGCTTGAAATATACAATGAGTGCTCGTGGAACTTATGGACATAGTATTCGGGGCCGTGGTAAATGCCGTAAAGGAGCTCGAGTTGAGTCTTTCTCTCTAGGCAATATGCCGAACTTAGATACGAGTGAGACACCAGTTTTATCTGCTACTGAGACTGGGTCTCAATGTCGCTTAGCTGGGGAAGGTGCACTGTCCCAAGCCATGCTGAAGATTTTGAAAGGGGTCGTTAGACCCCATTCTAGAGCTAGGGCCAAGGGTCGATAACTGAACGACTTCGGTCTAATAGTGCCGAATTATTTAGGGGTGTCACTGGAGTCGCCCTTAATATGGCCGAGTATTGGTTGGAGGCCATTGAGAGGATCATGAACAATTTAGACTGTACTTTCGAGCAGAAATTTAAGGGTGCAGTCTCCTTCGCGACGAGGCATATCAGTGGTGGTTGATAGTTAAGGAAGGTACTCAAGCCTGATTGTCTGAACTGAGATTTCTTTAAGACTACCTTTCAGAGTAAGTACGTAGGAGCGAGCTATATGGATACTCGTAGGCGTGAGTTCATGAATCTCACACAAGGCAATAGATCTGTGGCTGAGTATGAGACCGAGTTTCTGAAGTTGAGCCACCATGTTCAAGGTATGGTGGCGTCTGAGTATGAGAGGTGCGTTTGCTTTGAGTATGGTCTGAGGGATAACTTAAGGGTTCTAATTGCTCCACAAGGGGAGCGAAAGTTCACAATTTTGGTTGAGAATATGAAGATCGCTAAGGATACTAAGCGCGTGAAGCGCCAGAACAGGGATCGAGAGATGGGTAAGAATAAGAGAGAATCGGAGCCCTCTAGTTCTATTCATAGGCCTAAGAAAAAGGCCAGATCTGATGGGTCAGTTATAGTATGGGCTCTTATTGCTCCTACTGGGATTCAGCTATGCGGTGATTGTGGTATGCTCCATCCGGGCAAGTGTTGAAAGAGGATAAGGGCTTATCTGAGGTGTGGTTCATTAGTGCACCGTATTCAAGAGTGTCCACAGAAGGCTGATTAGATGCAAGTTTTGGGACCAAGTTCTGCGTAGCCTCAAAGAGCAGTTCAGCAACCACTGGGGGCCGTGGACAGGCTAGGGGTGGTAATGGTGTGGGTCACGGATAGAGAGCACCGAGCAGAAGTGCTGGTTAGACTAAGGCGAGGCAGCCTGTACTAGTTTATGGTGCATGACACCAAGAAGATAGAAATGCTCCTGATGTCATCACCTGTACGTTCTTTATATTTGATGTGTCTTATACTGCTTTGATAGATATAAGTTCTACTCACTCCTATGTAGCTAGCACTACATCTGAAAACTTAGGGATTCCTATTGAGAGTATTTCTAGTAAGATTACTGTACTAAGTCCTTTGAGGCAGTCTACTCGGGTTAGTAAACTCTATAGGGATGTTCTGTAAGAGGTACAAGGGGTTATCTTTCTGGAAAATCTGATGGAGCTTCCGTTTAGAGAGTTCGGTTTAATTCTAGGTATGGATTAGTTGGTTGAGCATCGAGTCAGTTTGGACTGTGCATCTAAGAGGGTTGTTCTGAGGACCAATGATGATATGAAGATGGTTGTGATTGGTGAGCATCGAGATTATTTGTCCAATGTGATCTCTACTCTTGTGGCTGAAAAACTAGTTCGAAAAGGGTGTGAGGCGTACTTGGCTTACGTCAGTATTTCTAATTCTAGGGACTCTTCTGTTGGAGATATCAGAACAGTGAGAGATTTTTTGAATGTCTTTTCTAAGGAGTTACCGAGTTTACCTCTGAATCGGGAAGTTGAATTTGGAATTGAGCTTCTACCGGGTACAGCTTTGGTGTCTATCGCTTCATATCGAATGTCACCGAAGGAGCTTACAGAGCTTAAGTCTCCATGGGGGCACCAATTCTGTTTGTTAAGAAAAAGGATGGGACCATGACAATATGCATCGATTATCGGCAGTTGAATAAGTTGACTGTGAAGAATAAGTATCCACTTCCGAGGATCGATGACTTGTTTGATTAGTTTCGAAGGGCTTTAGTGTTCTTTAAGATAGATTTTCGTTCTGGGTATCATCAGTTGAGGGTTAAGGAAGCTGATGTTCATAAGACTACATTTAGGACTCATTATAGACATTACGAGTTCCTAGTTATGCCTTTTGGTCTGATGAATGCTTTAGCTGCACTCATAGATTTAATGAATCGAGTGTTTCAGCCATATCTGGATCAGTTCTTCGTGGTCTTTATTGACGATATTTTGGTATACTCTAAGACAGGGGATGAGCATGATGAGTATTTTAGAGTAGTGCTTCAGATTATACGTGAGAAACAGCTTTACGCTAAGTTGAGTAAGTGTGAGTTTTAGTTGCATGAAGTGACTTTTCTGGGGCATGTGGTTTCTACTGAGGGGATCCGTGTTGATCTGAAGAGGATAAAGGTTGTGTTTGATTGGAAACAGCCTACAAACGTGTCTGAAGTCTGTAGTTTTCTGGGTCTAGCAAGTTATTATCGACAGTTTGTCAAGAAGTTTTCTCTGATCACAGCTCCGTTGACTAAGCTTCTGCGTAAGGGAGTTTCTTTCATTTGGATTGATGCACAACAATCAAGCTTTGAGAAGCTCAAGTCTATTCTGACTCAGGCTCCTATTCTGATACAGCCTGAATCTGGTAAAGAGTTTGTGGTATACAGTGATGCGTCGCATGTTACTTTGGGTTATGTTCTGATACAGGATGGTAAGGTTGTGGCTTATGCATCCCATCAACTTAAGACACATGAGGGAAATTATCCGACGCATGATCTCAAGTTGGCTGTGGTGGTTTTTGCGTTAAAAATCTAGAGACACTATCTGTATGGAGAAAGGTGTATCATCTACACCGATCACAAGAGTCTCAAGTATCTCCTTACTCAGAAGGAGTTGAATCTTAGGCAACGCTGATGGATTGAATTGCTCAAAGATTATGGTTGCACGATAGAGTATCATCCTGGTAAGGCTAATGTGGTGGCCGATGCTCTAATTCGTAGGGTGATGTCTAACTTGAAAGCGATGTTCATTCGACTTAGTCTGTTTGAGGATAGGGGTATGTTAGCTGAGTTGCAAGTTAAGTCGACCTGGATTGATTAGATTCGAGATAAGCAGTTGGGGGATAAGTCTTTGGGTCTGCAGTTCTGTCAGATTGAGAGTGGCAATACTTCAGATTTTTGGCTGAATAATGATAGTGTGCTATGTTTTGGAGGAAGGATCTGTGTACCGAATAATTCTGATTTGAGGCAGTCAATTTTGAAGGAGGAGTATAGTAGCCCATATGTCATGTATCCCAGTGGCTGTATTGGTGGCTAGGTTTGAAACGTGAAGTTACTGATTTTGTTACTCGTTGTCTGACGTACCAGCAAGTTAAGGCTGAGCATTAGTAGCATTCGGGTTTGTTATAGCCAGTTAAAATTCCCTTATGGAAATGAGAACGAGTGGCGATAAACTTTATTAGTGGGTTGCCCTTGACACCCACTAATAAGGATTTTGTTTGGGTCAACGTAGATCGATTGACCAAGTTTACTCACTTTATTTCGGTTTAGACGAATTATTCTCTGCAAAAGTTAGCGAAGCTCTACATTTATGAGATTGTAAGACTGCATAGGGTTCTTATCTCGATTATTTTTTATAGAGATCCTCGTTTCACTTCTTGGTTCTAGAAGAAATTACAGAGGCTCTAGGTTCAAGATTGGACTTTAGTACTGCGTTCCATCCTCAGATCGATGGTCAATTTGAGAGGGTGATTTAGATATTGGAGGATATGCTTCGGGGTTGTGTTTTTTATTTCTGAGGTAGTTGGGAGGACTATTTACCGCTAGCTGAGTTGACCTACAATAACAGTTTCCAGTTTAGTGTCCAGATGGCATCTTACGAGGCTTTGTATGGTCATAAGTGTCGTACCCCGCTATGTTGGATTGAGTTGGGTGAGCGTCGGGTTTTGGGTCATAAGTTAGTTTCTGAGATCGAAGATAAGGTTAGACTAATTTGGGATCGTCTGAAGGCGACTTCTGATAGGCAGAAATCTTACGTAGATATGAAGAGGAGAGATATTGAGTACACTTCGGGGGACTTCGTCTTTCTTAAGGTCTCTCCGTAGAAGAAAGTTTTAAGGTTCGGTCATAAGAGCAAATTGAGCCCTAGGTTTATTGGACCGTATCGAATTCTGAAGCGTGTGAGACCGATCGCTTACCAGTTAGAGTTACCTCCAGAGTTAGACCGTATCTATGATGTCTTTCATGTCTCTATATTGAGGCGGTATCGGTCTGAACCATCTCACGCTGTCTCAGTTGAGGAGATCAAGGTTATGCCAGACTTGAGTTTTGAGGAGGAGCTGGTTCAAATTCTGGATCGAGATGTTAAGGTTCTGAGAAGGAACTCCATTCCATTAGTAAAGGTTTGTGGAAGAATCATGGCACTGAGGAAACCACGTGAGAACCTGAGGACTCGATGCGTCTGCAGTATCCTCATCTATTTTGATCAGATAAATTTTGAGGTCGAAATTTCTTTTAAGGGGTAGAGTTGTAACACCCTGAATAATTGATTTCTGCTTCTGTGAATATCTGACACAAATGTGTATCTACTCCAGTGGTTGAGTGTTCTAGGTATATGTGTGAGGTATTTTGTTCAAGTCTCACATTTGCTAAATTTTGGTATTTTTTTTGAAATTAAGCCTTACCTTTGTTCTGTGGGCTTATATTAAATTACTTGTAAATTCAAATCAGAATGAGCCTGCTGGTTTGAGTGGTAAGGGGGTTGGTGTGTTGGGAGTCCTGTGTTTGAATCCCTACGTGAGCGTGGATGATATATTTTTACTCGATTGTCTAAGGGTGGTTCAGTAGAGTTAAAAGTCTAAAGAGGTTGTGAGTTAGTAGATTAGTGGGAGAAAATTAAAGGATATGTTATCATATCTTTTATTTTTCTTTCCTTTTAATTATTATTCTTTTTCAAAATTTTGGTTTCTTTCTCCAAAATTCTGACGTGATTTTTGCCACATTCTCTATTCTTTTCTTCTATGTTATTCCTCTTCAATCTGTGTCCTCATCTGTCCTTCCAAAATTCGTATTGTGATTCATTGTGTTCGTTAGTCGACTTGGTAAGTGACGTTGGGTTTTTGTTAACTTTTGATTTTGAAATTTTGGGGCAAACTTATTGATGGCTGATTAATGGTTGAAATTGATGGATTTTATGGTGTAGGAGAAGACGGTGAGACAGGGTTGTCGTTTCAACGATTTAGCTTATCATGTGTGATCGTTTCTGTGGTGGTAAGTTTTTGAGCATCAATCAATTTAGTTTTGTTAACTCTATTTTAGTCGCTAAAGGTGTTGAGTATTCTGATTTTAAGTGCTAGTGGTCTTGGGAGTGTTTTTGCATCGGAAACATACCAGGTGTGTACCCGGAACGTAAAAAGTCAAACTTTGGCAAAAGCCAAAAAACTAGTCTGTCGACGCCACACGGGCGTGTAGTAGCTCGTGTAGAAGGCTCTGTCTGAAACATGGCCGTGTGATCGACATAGGCATGGCCATGTGCAAGACACGACCGTGTGGTGGCTTTAGTGTGGTCGTGTGGGCTACACGGGCTAGGCTAAGTTGGGCGTCTAAGCCCACTCTGGCATGTCACACAAGCATGTGGATTTTAGGCTAGGCCGTGTGGACCACACGGGTAAGGCAAATCTGGGCGTGTGGGCCCACATGGGTAAGCCATACGGGCATGTGGGCTTATATTTTTAAAATTTTCCCTAAGGTTACATGGGTTGTTCCGGTCAACTGTGGGCCTACCGTAGGGCCGATAAAGGCTACCAAACCCTAAAACTGTGGATCTGGTAGTTTGATATTCTGTTTTGAGTATGAACATGCTATGCATGTCTAATATTTTCGTTATCTGTAAATAAGCATGCTAAGAATGTATAATTTGTATATATGTATCTGCTTTTTTATATCTGATTGGGGATGGGATTTGTATATGAGGAGGAAGTATTCTGTTCGATGTTAATTGCCTATATTCTAGCAGTTTGGCTGCTTATATTTTGATATGTGTCGTAATGACAGTGTAGGGATGGGTGGATGTTTTTAGCCCCACATGGTGTGATAGGATGGTCAGAGTTGGTGTGTAGAGGATGAGGGTAGAATTTTGCATATCTGAAATCTGAATCGATACTATTATCTAAATTTGGATCTATATCTGACTGTGTACATAACTTTGTATGTTTGCATGCTTAATTCTACTAGGTTACACACTGAATTTACAAAAACTCACTTTTGTTTGTCTATTTTGTTCAGGTACATAGACTTAGGCGGATCAGAGCGATGGAAACCCAACCATGACCACTCGACCGTAAACAGTTTAAATTTGGCAATTTATGGTTTTATTTATGATTTTGGTTTTCATTTGAGAGTTCATAATTTCTAGGACTTTCTGGACTTTATGATTATTAATTGTTAATTTTTTGTTTGTTGATAATATGCATGCATTGATAAATTATTTTATTAAACCGATTGTTTTTTCATAAAAAAAGGTTTTTTTCTAAAAATACGAATTAGATTTCTAAAATGCAACGGTTTTGTTAGACTTCCGCTGTAAAATAGGTCTTGACAAATAACTAATTAATTAATGTTTTCGAAAATGGATATAAAGTATATGAGTTGAATAACTAAAATGATTTTACGTAACTAAACCCATTTTCTATAACTTCTCCAGATTCGGCTATAATGTCTAGGTTGAGTTTGAAGTGTTACATCCTATGTTGTAGGAAATGTTAGTGTCACCAAAAGTGCACTTGCTAATTCTGTAATGGCTATCGAGTTGCATGTCGTTAGAAAAAGTGGAGAGGTTTGGCTTCCAATTGCCATGTGAATCAGTTATATCGACTGAGAACTGCGAAGGATTGCCACCAAGTGGAACATCCATGTCCTGCATCATAGCATCCTGCATTTAGCACATGATAATAACCCTTCTCTACATGATATTCTTGGGAGGCTAATGTTGTAAAAGAAAGAGGTTTAATGTGAAGGTTATTTTTCAAGGAAAAGATTAATTTGGAGCAAACATATAAATAAGAAACTGAGTATCAATTAGTTCTCTCACCACTTCTAGTTCAATATCATTTAGCACAAAGTTAGAACCCTTCAATGAGTTTAGTTGCCTTGAAAAGTTCCAGGGTAATGAGCAATCATCAGAAGAGATTCTACAATAGCAGAAAGTTAAGATCTGTTTAGATAAAATTTTACCATTCCTTAATTCTGTAACTTTTAGTTTATCAGGAAATACATCATATAAACTTTGTTCAAACAAAAAATTAGCACTCAGCTGCTGAAGAATGTGTCAGTCTCATAGAATCTAAAATATATAAGTTGTGTGATAGACCAAAGTAAGTTGAACATAGTCCACAAGAAGATAAAAAAGAATAGAAAATATTAAGAAATGAGAACTGAAGACTACAAATCTCTCAGTACTTTTCACTCTTGAGTGGTTGTACAAAAACTTCAAACTGTTTGACTTCATGCCATGAAAGGAACTTAACTATTTACTGCTTAGAGGGCCAAATGAAATAAAGGAATCTTCCTAGGAAGTTTATCAAAAAATAAAAATTTGTAAGAATGATAGAAGGATTATTCTCAGGCACACCTCAAATACATCTTACACCAGTTAAATATGTCATATCAGTTATATAAGTAATATTGCACTTTACCAGTCCATACCTCAACAAACAATTAACTTTGGAGTGTAACCAGATTTTCTTACACATCATATCATACCTATCAAAAAGAATTCCAGCTTGGTGATAAACATATTTATTTTCTTTGGAAATCTCATATTCCCTTCTTTTATGATGTAGGTAAACTACAAATTTGAATTTAGAGAATCAATTAATTGCTGCTTGCAAATAGAAGTACCATTTTAAATGGAAAATAGATTCATGAAGTATGCAGTTCATGGAAACAATATGACACAGAAAGTAGTTTAGGAAACTAAAACTAACTGTTATTAGGACAAGTATCTAGCAAGTGAATAGGGAATATGAGAGATCTTGCATATTATCCATTACCTGCCCTCTTGCTTTGGGGAGTGCAATGGAGTCTCTGTTCTGATCTTACCTAAACCTGATAAATTTGGGTAATACCATGTTATTAGGATGTTGAAATTTGAAAACCAAGATCACTGCATCAGTATCTTGATAACATAGAAAACAAGTAATTAATCAAAGTTGAGATACCTTCATTAGTGATGCACTGGCAGGTTAATTAGAGGCTAAATAGGTAAGGTAAGTGTAATTCCTACTCTAACACTAGCCACTTTCTTTGCTACTATTCTATTTAGAAGTTATCCACTTATCTTCTGGCCATTCCTACAGTGTTCAATTTTTGGCTTACAGGCAATCGTTGAATTAACTCCTGATTTCAAACAGCGATAAATTTCAAATAAAAAGAGGAAACTTCATGAAAAACAGTTGTTCATGTAAGTTTGCCTTTAGTTTCTTTGGAAATCGACTTCTGTATGACCTACTGCCTTAATGACTCCCTGAATTGTTAATGTATCACATCTTCAACGGAAAATGCAACATGAGCTTCATGAACCAGACTTCTTTCTGAACCGACTTCTGATTCATCATTAATAAGCATGCCGAAAACAGATAATTATGGAAAAGTAAACGATGGAAGAAAAAATTGAAGAGAACCATGTATTTATTTCATAACATCAAGAAAAAAGAATCCTAATAGTATGCTGGAGTTACATATTGCAATAAGAAAATAATATACTTTTTTGGCTAGCTACAATCCTGTCAGGACATATGTCTTGTATATAACCAATAGTCCAACATCACAACTTACGATTCTCAGTGGCTGCATTCCAGATCATTGGCAGCATTTAAATCATGATCGCTAAATGAAATCCTGCGCAGCAAAACAAGCATTAGCTTTTCACAGTGTCAGCAACTCAGCATGCGTTCTTGATGATTTGAGAGAGCAGTCTTCATTTTAGTCAGTGTACAATTATGATCTCAAAATATTACATTGCTTAAGCTTTGGTAAAAGCGGACACAATAGTAATTAAACATTAACATGAAGTTGTTAATATAAACAATTGTAGCTATGCTTAAATTTTTGCGGAAAGAGATTTGATGTTTATGTGAAAAAGAGGATATTTTTAGTTACACAAATATGAATTCAGTGCGACCTACTTTGGGCATTGTAACTCTCCTTGATAGCTTGACGGTGGAGCACCTGCACCAGCAAATGCCATTTTTCACTGAATACCCATGAATTCCGGAGAAGTTATTAACAGATACCTGCTTCCTTGATTTTAACAGAATAAGAAGGGGGTACTGAACTTGTAATGATCTTCGCTGGATCCTCTGGCATTTGATACTTAATTGCCGAAGGACCAGAGTTCCTATTGATTGGAAACAAAGAATACAGGGGAGAAAAACCAAGGCTGGTCAAAATTTGAACAACAGCATAAAATGTAACACGCCATCCATGTTGAACCTTGTAAATTACACAAATAAAAAAATAAAAAGTAAAAGAGGGGCTGAAAATGAGAACCTCTGGAGAGGGGACAGAGCTTCCAAAAAAGAGGCGAAAGTAACAGCGCCATTTCTTCTACCATTGAAAAAGTGTAGCCATTCTTGAATTGGCCATAGGGAACAGCACATCAAAATTCCCCTACAATCCAGATAACCAGGCCACGAAAAAAAGAATTGATGGGCCACGAAAGTTGCAATTTCTGCGTATATTTGAAATTGCAAAATGTGTAAAGGGAGGATGGATTCTATGATATTACACAAAGAAAAGGAAACAAGGCCCACCAAACCAAATAACCAGACAGCCCACCTCCATTCACCAGTACTGCAACGGTAACCAAAATTTAAACCAACGCGGGATGAAAGGTTGTTTTACCCCTTTGCCGCCTTTCTCAGGGCTGCCCTCCGGTAATCAAGATTTCTAACTCCTCCAACGGTAACATTGCTTTTATCTCAAGCACCCCCTCTTATTTATATGCACTAGAAATCTCAAGAAAGCAACTTAATTTGTTCTCAGTTGCAAGTAAATACAGAAAACAGTAAGATGATGAAACTGCTCTGCCTTGATGATTTCAAGCATAAAAAGATCAATCCCAATTGGAGTCCTTTTGATATCCTGTTACAAGTAACTGAAGTTGACCAACAGAAATTGCAGAAAAGCCGTCATAATGACCACCTGAAGCATTTTCTTTACGACGCACCACCCCGCAATATGTGTTCCAAGCTGAGATTCAAGTTCAACAACGGTGTTGAACTGAAAAGGAAACGTACACTCACAACACCAGAAGAGGAAGACGATCGCGAATGGGAAGCACCGAAATAAAGCTCAAGAGAAGCAAGAAGTAACATAAACCCGTTTGTCCGGTGCCACCGCCAGACTTGCCTCCAAAATTCAAACAACATATACTTGAAGAAATGGGTGGTACGGGTTTGGTTTTGGTCATACAAAAGACCATCTTTTACTCCGATGTCAACCCTACTGCCAGTCGTTTCTCCATACCCTTCTCCCAAGTCAAGACTCATGACTTCCTCAACAAGGCAGAGACTAAAGAGTTGGCTCACAAAAACCCCATGCAGGTGTGCCTCTTAGACCCATCGTTGCAGCAAACAAGCATTACCTTTAACAAGTGGGTTATGGGGAACACCTCGCTCTATGTCCTCACCAACACCTGGAACTGTGTTGTCAAGAACAACCAACTGGAGAAAGGGGTCATGGTGCAGCTCTGGTCTTTCCGGATGAATTCCCTGCTGTGCTTTGCACTCCTCAAACTATATGACTTCCAATCATACAACATTAGGGTTTTAACTTCTATAGCATTGATTAATATTCTTTTATTATGGCCAAGCTTGTTTGGTGATTATTAGTTATATAATGCATTATTCTCCTTTCGTTCTTTATTTCCAGTTACATTGAATTGTCTCTATAATGTCTTTGAACAGAGGTTATTAGTTATATAATTTTCTACTTGTTTTAGCCAAATTTTGAATCAGGTAGCAGATAATAAATTTCATTAACTTTTGAAATAAACAGTTAGCAAATGAAAAAGATTAAATAAAAAAAACAGTTAAATCTGTTTTCAAATTTTTAAAAAATAAAATCAACGTTAATTTTTTAAAAATAAAATATGTGCATGGATTAATGGAAACACAAACAGCCACGATAACTAAAATAACAAACCCACAACAAGGATAGTTTTGTTAGGAGAGTAAAGCGAATTGACGACAGGCTGGTTGGAGCGAGCTTGTTGGTTCAGCAACAGAAGCGAACACTCTGCCTCTGAAGAAATTAGCATGACATGAATGAAAAATTGAGGAAGAAGAAAGAATCTTTTGTATCATTTTGCAAAAACTGATCCAACATTTATAGCCAATATTCTTGGGTTGGCCAAGTCAACCAATCACAACTGCACTAACCACCTATATATGGGGTGGAGTGGGCTATTTTTTCACGCACCTGAGCCGTGAGGAAATAGGGCCCAAATCATGGCGAACATGATAGGCTATAATCTACTTAGAACCCTAAACTCAAAAGTCCATTCCCAAATTGAAGTTGCAACCATGTCTGCTTTACTAAAAGCTGAGAAGGAACGGAGAATGGGAAAAAGTGAATACTACTCCAACAACCGACGGTTAGGTAGAAGTTAGATTTGTTTGACATCGAGGTTTGTTTTCGTCTCATTATTTCCATCTTAAATTTGCTGTCTTTTAGTGTTCAAGTTTCAGCTTTCGAATCCATGATTTTTTCCATCTTCAAAAGCCAAGTCTTCATTAGAAATGGCTCTTTCATTCGCCCAACCTGTGCTAAAAATGTGAGTTTTTCTCGAGCAATTGCATTGCTACTTGTTAGATATGAATCTGGAATTGCAGAAAATGAACAGCCGTTTAAGATTTCTTACCTCATAAACACAATCGGGTTGTCTCCACAGTCTGCTTTATCAGTGTCTAAGAAGCTCCATTTTGAGACCTCTCAACAACCAGACACTGTGATTTCCTTCTTCAACAACCATGGCTTTTCAAGAACCCAGATTAGAGACATCGTTCAGAAATGGCCTGCATCTCTTTTATGCAACCCTGAGAAAACCCTTTTGCCCAAACTTCAATTCTTTTACTCCAAAAGGATTTCAGGTTCTCAACTTTTAAGAATCTTGTCTTCAAACCCAGATGCCTTTAGACGTAGTTTAGATAATTGCGTCATCCCAAACTTCAACTCCTTCAAGGAATTCACTCGATGTGGCGACGATCAGGTGTTTTTAGCATACAAGAACTATTCCGACGTCCTTTCACGTAATTTTCAAGCCATTGTTGCTCCTAATATTGCAATCCTGAAAGAATATGGGGTGCCTGAATCAAATATTATGGTTGAACTTGTTGTGCACCCAAGGGCCTATGCAGTGAATCCTGATAAGTTTAGTATAACAGTTGAACAAGTAAAGAAAATGGGATTTAATCCTTCAAAACGTAGGTTCCTTACAGCTCTTCAAGCTTTCTTACAGATTAGCAAATCAACATGGGAAAAGAAATTCGATCTTCTTAACCAATGGGGTTGGTCAAATGAAGTTGTTCTTTCAGCTTTTGAGAAGTATCCGAGATTCATGATGTTTTCTGAGAAGAAGATCACTACAATAATGAGCTTTTTCGTCCACACAATGGGATGGAAATCATTGGATATCGCTAACCGTCCAGTTATTCTTTCGTATAGCTTGGAGAGGAGAATTATCCCAAGGTGTTCGGTTCTTCAAGCCTTGTTATCCAAAGGTTTGATCAAGAAATTCAGTGTATGTCTTGTTCTGGAGTATACTGAAAAGGCATTCCTCCAAAGGTTCATCACCCCTTATGAAGATCCTTATATATTGAAATTATATGAGCAGAAGTTAGGCCTTTCAGAATAAATAGTATAATTCTATAGTTACCCAAGACGGATATGGGTATGTATCAGACATGGGTATGTTTAGTGTTTTAAGATTTTGCATGTCAATGTGTCAGACACAGCGTACCATAAGAAAAAATGAAGAATTCATCCAACATGGGTATGATTTAGATGCTAAAACTGAACAAATGTGCATTTGCCTGTGATTGTTTGAATGAAGGTTGAGTTTGTTTCCTTGAAGGTTTAACTGTTTTCATCTTTTATCCTTTACTTATTCAGTGAAGTTGTCAATCTTTTCCTCATTCGTGCTTAATTTTACTATGTTTCCTTCTTACATTCATGAAGAATAGAGGATGGAATCATGCATGGGCCTGGCAATTTTAACAAAACATGAAATATGATTCGTAAACAACATGCTTTAATCATGTACGGATTTTATGTATTTGTGTTTCGTGTTATAATCATGTTAACACATTTGACATGACAAAGTTTCATGTTATAGACATGTAAAACACTTGCATCTAAGACACGGTTAGACGTGATTAGCTAACCCAAATGAATCACATCAGTTTTTGCTTGAGTATATGTCTCGATAGATTTTAATTATTTGTCAAGAAATTTCTTTGATTTTTGGTTCTATAGATTTGAAAACTTAAAATTAGAATTCGTGTCATTTGTTTCATTTATGTTATTCCTATTGCAATTATTTAATAGTGTAATGTCATGCCAAATTTACACTAATTAGTTTTGAACATGCTAATCGTGTCTAGCCATGTGTAATATGTATAAAACCCATGTTGTGCTCATGTTTAACATCAGACAGGATTGGTTATTCATGTTGTGTCAAAATGAGACACGTATTGTTTGATCTACTTTATGAATGCAATGATTTTCATTTTTCTTTAAGTACATGTGTTTGACGCATATGATCCTTTGAAGGTCACATTTGAAGACACCCATATTTGAACGTCACATTTGAGTTTGAGTAACATAGCAATCGACTATGTATGCCATTATTGAAAGATTTCTAGATGAAGATTAAGAAGCATGAAGTAATTGTGTTTTCAACATAGCTGCTTATACCGAGAACTGTTTGAAGAAGAACAGCTTATTTCCTTGTTGAGAGGTGCATGAAAACTAAGTTACTCCGACTTGGGTGAGAGTATCGAATATAGGTATGTGTCTAACATGTGTGTTCAAATTATTTTCTAAAATTGTCATGTAATGAAGGGCCCTTAGAAGATCCTTTGCCTATACTTATATCCTGATATGTGTCAGACAGAAGTACCAAATACAAGTTACTTTAAAAAACAATGAAACGTTGGAGGAACACGGCCTTACTAGAAAGTGTCAAATATCCAGAAGACCTAGATCTTTTGTGAGAGCCTAAATTCACTGTTGACTAATTGACATGTCTAGCGAGTTGACTTCAGCTAGAGGCAACACTCTAAGCCGGTGCCTGAGCAAGAGAAAAGCTGTGTATGTAAGTAGTTTTGTTAAAATGTGAGCGACCTGCTCTGTTGATCTCCAGGCGCAGCTAGCATTCTAAGACCCATTGGTATGGCATGTTTGAGGGTAAGAGGGAAAGGTTAGTCCAAAGTAGATTTTGTATCGTTGGAACCTTGGGAGTACTTATGCAATTGAATAGGACGTGTGCTTGTTTTGAGTCGGCATCCTTGCTTGAGACTTGAGAGGTGGATTGAGTGAATTGCTAGATATGCAGAAGTTGTTGTGTAAATGATCATTCATGCACAATCATCTTTGGATTTTATTCAGCTCATTTCTGTAAGTGTTGAGACTGAAGCAATGGCCGTTTCCTTGTCAAAACAAAGCTTTTGATCTCGGCCAACAAATCGCTTAGTTGCATGGGTTGAAAACTTTATTTTTTATTTTTTTAATATAGTAAATCCCCAAATGGACATTATATAATTAAACTACTGCAACTGTGTGGATCAATTAGAACTCAATGGGCTTGCATGGGTTAAAAGTTAAAGCAATAGAAAATGAAATTATTACAAAAGGTTACGTGAATAAGAATCCTATTTATTCTCTCAATTAAATTGATTTTACCATCAATCCAGGTTTTCGAAAAATTAGATTTTTTAAAAGTTTTGATTAACCCACGTGTACGGTCCCAATAACTCGTCACCACAGATTCAAAGCACTTGCACTTTCTTTAAGCCACGTGGAGACAGGAGAAGGGCTCCGATTGCTATGATGTTATCCAACTTCTAGGGGAGGATAGGAAACAGCTAAAACGACATCATCTCAGGGGAGCTTCTAGTTTACTATTTGTCTTTCTGGCTAAGATTAAGATGTGTTTTCGTGAAAGGACGGACTCAACTACGAACCATAAAAGTTGATCTTTTTCCTTCAAGGTCAAATCAATGCTAACCCCAAACGCTTCTCATTAGCGTGACAAACACTTTACCCCTTGTTTTTATATCATTACCCTTTTATGGGCTGACTTATGCAAATATGGTAATTTTTTTTTTTAAGAATTAAGTTAATTTTGTAAAAATTTATTGATTTATAATTTTTTCTCTCTCCTGAAGCGCGTCTTATAAAGTGCATTTTCACTATCACATTAGTAAAAATGCGTCATATAGAACACGTTTTCAAAAGAAAAAGAAAAAACGCGTCATATAAGACATGTTTTTCATTCAACAGTAAGTTTTTCAACGACTATTAGGGTTCCAACAACCATAAAAATATCTACATAAACCCTTCCAAACTTCTTTCTTTTCAACCAAATACTCCATACTCATTCTTCCTTCCTAAAATATCAATCCTCAATATTCAATTTTCAATTTCGAATTTTCAATTCTCAATTATATTTTAAATTTATTTTTTTGAATTTTATTCTATTCAATTTATTCTTTTTATTATAATCTTAAAATGGTAAATCAACTTATTTGTTTGGATGGCAAGCATATCTTCGACGTTCAATTACAAATGGTAAGAAAGTTTATTAAATTATTTAATTTTGAATAGTTAATTATTATATTGTTTAGATTATTAATTTTTTATGTTTATATACTCAGCCTGAAGATCAGGTTTTAAAGACGTATATAAACAATTTAAGCGAAGGTGCACCTGAGGTCATTCATGGACACTTGCGAGATATAAGTTTTTTATACGCAGCTCGCATACTCGGGGGGACTAAATTGGATCTCCCACTTATCAGTGCTTTGGTCAAGAGATGGAGACCAAAGATGCACACATTCCATCTTTCCTACGACGAGTGTACAATTACACTCGATGACGTTAGTTTACAACTCGATCTATCGACCAATAGGGATGTCGTTACGGGGCCAATTATTAGTGCCGGTTGGACTGCAACATGTGAGCAACTACTAGGGAAGGTGTCGAACAAGTTTATGGGTAGCAAGTTCAAGATGAAATGGTTGGAGGACAATTTCCAAATTATCGATGCTTTAGTGAGTGATGCTAAAAAGGAACAATTCACGTGTGCATTCATCTTGAAGTTGATCGGGGGTTTGCTAATGCTAGATAAATCTCACAATAGTACATTTAAGGTGGTTACTACTACTAGCCGATTTGAAAGAATTGGGACGACTTAGTTGGGGATCAGCGATGTTAGCGACGTTGTATTGAGAAATGTGTCGGGCGACAATATTGGATAAAGCCAAAATCAACAGTTGCATTCTTCTTCTTCAATCGTGGGCATGGTATCGACTACTATTTTTATGCCCCCGAGTGGAACTCCCTTAAGAATTCTCATTCGTCATATAGTAAAATTCATTTGACAATATCATTACCGTTTTTATTTTTCATTGTTATAATTTTGCAATAACATATTATTTGAATAGGTGAAACAAACCCCTGAGACACAATGGCATACCGACTGAGCTTAAGGATATCCGACTAGCTCTAGGTCAAGAAACAAAGGAGGAGGTTAGTTTATGAATTTCAAAGTTATATAATGTATACTCTAGCACTTGAAATTAAATATTAGGCTCATTTTAAAAATTATAAATTCGTAATGCAGTTTGTATAAACATCATATGTAGATCCAAGGAGAATGTGTGTTCTGGCTGAATTTTTGGCCAATCGTAACATTTGGCACACCAAAGTGCTAGTAGTCGTCTTTGCAACAGTTGAGATGCACAAATCAGACCAAATTATACGACAGTTTAGGTGCACGCAACATATTCCATTGCCAGACCAACATTCTACAAGCAGTATATTGAGATATGGTAGCATAGATACAATTACTTGCTAACACATGAACCATTTCTCACATCAGAGTGATTCAGACATAACAACAAGTTGTATCTACTTTCGGCTTTGGAAAGGAGTAGGCAACATCTCCATAAGAGGCCAAGACGAGGGCCCATCAATCCTAGGTCGGGAAATGGAGACGCGGCGGATTGACATTCGCTTCATCTGCACCAGAGGACCTAATTGTCATGCAACCTCCTGGTCAATGTGGTTCATTTATTTTTGCTTCTAACCCAATTTTTTTGTCACAAGCATTACAACACGCACACTCATTCCCTAAATCATTATATTTAGTTCCGGTTTATTTTACACAACCACCACAACAAGTAAAATCTTTCCCTATGTTAACACATTTAGCACCATTTTATTTTACACAAGCACCACACCACGTGCAATCATTCCCTGCATCAACACCTACTTTACGGATGTATTATGCGCGACCGCTACCCATCGTGCCATATTACATGCCGATTTGTTAACAATACCGATACATCTCGACTCATTGACGATTCCTACCTTCTATTTGCAATTGGGCCATGCAACACCATATAGTGGCCTGCCGATAGTGTTTAAAACACCTCTAACATCGTTGTTCTGCCAAAATGGATCATCCTCACAATCGTCGAATCAAATAAAAGGGATCCACGATGGGCGGCTAGGACATGGTCGCGATCAACCATGGAGGAATGAGATGAAGCCAGCGATCAACCCCAACGTGTAATGAGATGAAATCAGCGATCAACCCCAACGTGTATGTCAAGGTGAAGCTAAATTTGAAGAAGAGCCACCAAACCAAATAGTGCAAAGAAACCCTAAGCATTCTCGACACCTGGTTGTGGCACACATTCGAGACGCTAATGATTACGTTAATTTTATAGTTTTGTAATTTTTTCTATACTTTATTTTACATCTAAAACGTACACTTATTTACCATGTACGAAACAAATTTATTAATTTGGTTTGATTTGTACACAATCAAGTTATGAGTTTAAAATTTACAATTATTTATGTTACTTTTTCATTTAAGTTTTTCTTTGTCTATTTTTAAGTACAATTATAACACCCCCTACCCGTACGAGGCATTACCAAACTTAATATGATCAATTATGTAAAAAAAATCAGCCATAAAACTTTTTCTAAATTAAAAACTTTCATACATATGTTTGACGTCCCTTATATGGGCCTACGGGGCCCAAAACATACATTCAGGGTGGTTCGGGACCAAACTGTAAACATATAAAACTTTTGCAACACTTAGAAAATTTTCACACTTTGGAGAGTCCCACGCTCGTGTTTTCAACCCGTGTAACTCTTTGTTTATAACTTCATCACCCTTGTCAGTCGTACACTTCATATAAATAACAAGAAACGTGTATGGGCTTAATTCTCATTCAATTTCTCATATATATACACAATTTCACGTTATGTAATAATACAACATATATCAGCCATATATATATTTTCATAACAACTTATCTTGATTTCAGACTATTTCATATTTAAGCTTAAATAACCAAAGTATTTGAAATATCATCTTTATGCAAATAGTACACATGAGGTATATAATTCTATAATTACGAATAAACACATTTACCAAACATTTTCTATATTCATATATCAATGTCTCATGTCTCCATATATCAATAACCGTCATTTTCATGAATTCCGAGTTCAATTTCATAATTATTTGTCTCGTGTTCAATTTATTCCATATCGGAATTTTATTCATTAAAACATTTGAATTATCAATACATATGGACAGTACATTCAAGATGAACAATTATATAATCACAAATGAATTCATTTATCAACCAAGTTTTATACTCGTATCTTATCAACTCGTACTTCCTTATATCACATAATTCCATGTAACACTTACCAAACTTTGTCAAATTAGTGAACGTCTTACGAAATTGAATACTTCGTTTTCTCGATGCCATAGTTCAACTATGGTCTTACACATCTTTACATAATGATGCCATAGCCCAGCTATGGTCTTACACATATTCATATATCGATGCCATAGCCCAGCTATGGTCTTACACGAATCACATATCTCACTGATGCCATATCCCAGATATGGTCTTATACAGTAGCATATATCACACCGATGCCATATCCCAGATATGGTATTATACAGAAATCACTTGTCACTTGTCACTTGTCACTTGTCACTTGTCACTTGTAGCCAAAGCTACCACTATTCACTGATTAGGTAGCCGAAGCTACCATTTTTCACTGATTAGGTAGCCGGAGCTACCACTTTTCAGATCAGGTAGCCGGAACTACCACTTTTCACTGATCAGGTAGCAGAAGCTACCACTTTTCACTGATCAGGTAGCTGAAGCTACCACTTTTCACTTGTCATTTGTCATTGATCAGATAAGTGTAGCTGAAGCTATCACTTATCACTTTCACTTTTCCTTGATCAGATAAGTGTAGCCGAAGCTATCACTTATCACTTGTTGCCATGGTCCAACCATAGTCTTTTCCTTCAATTCATCTTGTCACTGAACTGAAATGCTCAATTTGATCATTTATTCAATTTTCATGCTTTTACATTATTCACGATTTTATCATCAATACATATGAAATAACACATCATGAAATTCATAAAATTAACAAATAATCACTAAAATTTAGCCATATAAACTCACAAGTTCAATTTTTGTATTATAACGATAATCATAATTTCATAATAAATATACCAAATAAAACATTATATCATTTCTAATCCAACACTTATCGATTATGATCGGGCATGTGATCAATTTATACACGAGTCATTCATATATTTTTGTATATTTTCCTCCTCCTCCTCTCCATCCACATCCTTAGTATAAACAACACACTTGTTGCTAACATTATCCATAATTTTCACTATCTACTTATGTGAATATTCAAGCTGTCCATCTGTGTCATAATCACTAAATTATTTTTATCTTGAGCTACAGAACTCAAAATTAATATTCATAAATTTTCCCAGAAACTAGACTCATATGTCTTCTTACCATAAAAATTTCATAATTTTTGGTTGGGCCAATTAATACAGTTTATTCATTGAAGTCTCCCTTGTTTTGCTGTCTGACAGTTCCGACCCTTCTTCACTAAAAATTAATTATCTTCTCGTAAAAGATTTGAATGATGTTCTAATTTGTTTCTATTGAAAATAGACTCGTTCAGGATTATAAACATATAAATTTGAGCCTCTAATTATTTTTATCCAATTTTTTATGATTTTCCAAATTCAGAACAGGGGAACCCGAAATCATTCTGACCTTGTCTCACAAAAGTTATTGTATCTCATGATTTACAATTCTATTACTTAAACTAGACTCAACAAGCTTTAATTTCATATTTTATTCATCCTCTAATTCGATTTCTACAATTTTTGGTGATTTTTCAAAGTTAAACTACTGCTGCTGCCCAAAACAGTTTTAGTGCAAAATGTTGATTTCCATTTTACCCCAAATTTCACAATTCATACAATTCAGTCCTTGTTCAATTAACCCCTCAATTAAGATAATTTTCTCAATTAATACTTTTTCTAGACATTATAAGTTATTTCATAACTACTGAAATTCAGAATTTCCACATAAAACTCTAACTTCAAACTCTTCTACAATTAGGTCCCAAACATTCACTTTCTATTCAATTCTTTCAATAAAATCAGAATATAAACAATTTAAAGCTCTAATTCCATGTCAAATCATCATATACTTCCAGCAATCATCCATAACAACTTCAAAAATTAGACATGGAATCAAAAACTAATGAAATAGTAAGTTGGACCCAATTGTAAAAGTCCAAAAACATAAAAATGTCAAGGAGAAAGCAAAAATTAAACTCACATGAAGCTAGAGTATGAAAACCAGCTTGAAACCTCCTCCATATTTGTTTTTCATCTGATGAATATGAAGAGAAATGAAGAGAATTCTAGATATTCCAATTTAGTCTCATTTTTATTTAGCCAATTTTGTCAAATTTTCAATTTTGCCCTTATTTCACCCATTTCATGATTTTTCTCAGCTATTGCCGCCCAAAATATCTCCTTTGGGCTTATTTGCACTTTAGGTCCTTCCTTATTTGACAATTGAGCTATTTAATCCTTTTAGCAACTTTTATACCCTTTTCAATTTAGTCCTTTTTATTTAATTAACCACCCAAACGTCAAAATTTTCTGACTAAATTTTATTACTACCTCACCAACACTCCATAAATATTTCTAAAAATATTTATGGCTCGATTTATGAAGTCGATGTCTCAATACCTCATTCTCGACCCAATTTACCTAATTAATTCTTTTAAATCACCAAATTCACTAATTCAAAAATGCTTTTATATTCACATTTGACTCATAGGTATTAATTTATTAAATTTTCAACTCACCCATGGGATTTAGTGATCTCAAATCTCTATTCCCGATACCGCTGAAAATTAGGCTGTTACAATAATATTTTCAGAAAGCAAATAATTGCTCAGAAGGTTTGGAAAAACCCTAAACTTCGGCTTGCAAATTGTATTATATATTACTTCAATAATTAATATTAACTTACACTTTACAGGAAAAATTAATAAATAAACAAATAATTTAGTGTTTTCACTACATGAGTGGAAACACAAAAATATACACACTTTTTCATGCCCTTTTTAACTCAAATTCATGTAAATTCGGTAAAATTCTTGTCGAAAAATATATAATTATTATAAAATAATTAGCTTGTACTTAAATTATTAACATAATTAATTTTAATTAATTTTATAATTAATTTTGATTAATTTTTTATTTTCGACAGATTTGCACAAAGGGCGAAAAACAGCTCGGCAGACACTGCTAGAAGCGCAAAACCGAGAAACAATTTTTAGCATCAAGGCGAATTAATTTTTCAGCCTAAGATAGTCCAAATTATGTGTATTAATTCATAATATAATTAATTTTAATTTATATTCAATTTAATTTGGGTTAAATAAATTATTATTAATTAATTATGAAAAGTGGTCCAATTGAGCTAAACGAGAAAATCGAACCGACCGAGTACTAGGCAACCCAAAATCGTCCTACATGCTGACCCAATCAGCTTGCTTAACTGATTAATTAGCTTGCAAAATGGCCCTTGAAGACTTTTTCAAGTTGCAAACAAACCCCTCCACTATTTGTGCCTTTCTAGATTTACCCCTACGTTAATATAGCAAGTTTGAAAACTTCAAACTTGCCACATGTAACAACCCAGTTTTAGCTTAAATCGAAACAGTGGTTTCGGAACCACAAATCCAATATCGAAATTTTTTTAAATATTATTTTATGTGTTTAAAGCATGTGAATATATATGTGTGAAAATTTCGTGAGCTAATTTTATCGTTTAATAACTCAATCTGAGAAAAATGACTAAATCACGTAAAATGCAAAAGTAACATTCTATATGTTAAATGTGTTTAATTGTTATGGTTGATAAAATGAAAGGTCCTTATGATGATATTAGACCATTGATAGTGGGAATGGACTTAAATGGGCATATATTAGGTGATTTAATAATGGTTTCATTAAGGTTAAATATGCAATTTAATTAATTAAGTTAGTTTAAATAAAACAAAAGCCAAAATCATCTTTATTTCTTCATCTATAACCGATTATTGAAGAGAAAATAAAGCTTTGGAAGCATTTTAGGGTTCGACCTTGTTGTTCTTGATTGAGGTATGTTTCAAGCTCGATTTTTGATGATTTCTATGTTTTTGTGATCGTTGCTTCCTGTTCTAGCTAGCCCAAGCTTTAGTTTTTGAAAGTGTTGATGATTTCGTGAAATGCCATTGATGAATGCTTGAGCTTTTGAATGTTTGATGGTGAAAAATGAATATTTGTTGATAGATTTTTATGTTTTGTAAAGTGATTTTTGATGAAAGAGCCTAAATAGGATTAAATTATGAAAATTATAAATTGAGGGGTTGAAATGTGAAATAAATGTGAAATATGGGCTGGTAGGGGCACTATGGTAATTCAGCCAAGCATGGGTTAAATTGAATTGAGTGAATTTTGTGTATTTGTTAAGTAAGGACTAAATTGTAAAAATTTGAAACTTTAGGGGCTAAAGTGTAAAAATCCCAAATAGGTATTTTTGGATGAAATTGAATGAATAGGTGATTAAATGAGCTAAATTTGAATTTATATAGATCAAGAAAGAAAGAAATCAGATTTAGATTAGGGGAAATCGAAAGTGATCGAGTAGTTGATTCGATCCGTTCATCGTATATACGAGGGAAGTTCATATGCAAATAAATGTCTTTAAATTGAATTATATGTGTTCAATTGTCATTGCATAGCCATGAATGTTGAATGAGCAAATACGAGCAAGAATCGACGAAGTTACAATATCCGAAAGTCCCTACAAACCTTAGGAATAGTATAGGATACGAATGTCATGACATTAGGATTACCGAGATGTATTTACATGTGAGACCATGTCTGGGACATTGGCATTGTATTGAGATTACGTGTAAGACCATGTCTGAGACATTGGCATCGATATGTGATAACAAGTAAGACCATATCTGAGATATGGCATTGTACGAGCTATGTGTGATTTCCGAGTGTCCTTAACAATTCCAAAGGGTTCAACGGGCAAATCAAGTCGAGAAAGAATGTGTGAATGAGTTAAGTGACTCATGTACGTACGAGATTCATACAAGTAGTGAAAATGAAAGTATTTGATGAATTCAATCATGATATTGAATATGTGTTCAATGAGAAAGGTTTGTGAATTTATATGTGCTTACTCATAGTTTGTCTATTGATGGTAATGATGTTGATTTAGGTGGTAGTTTTATTTGTATATGGCTTACTAAGTTTTTAAAACTTACTTTGTGTATTCTTTCCTTACTTTATAGATTATAAAAGCTAGCTCGAGCATCGAGGATCATCAGGAATCGTCATCATACTATCGACTACTTGTTGATACTTTTGGATGCTTTGTAAATGTGGTATATGGCATGTATAGACGAGTGATATGATGATAAGTTTTGAGTTATGATATAACCATGAGACTTGGCTTGTATATGATGTAAAGGTTGGTGTGTATTTGGCCATCTGAGTTGGCTAGATTTATGAGTTTGGTAAGTGATATATAATGCATATAATGTCTTATGTTTTGGCAAGATTAGTATGGATTCATGTGTTTGATAGATGGTTAATTGATTTTGGCTAATTATCAATAATGTGTTATGGTTGAGAAATGGCATGTTGTGAATTGGTTTTAAGATGATGAATTGATATGTTTTGAGTCATGAAATAGTTAATAGGATGGTGAGAAAATACATATAGAAGTTAAGGTTATGACTTATTGTTTTAGCATGTTTTTTTATTATGGATTTGAGTAATGAAATGGATAGAATTTAAGTAGTATAAAATATGCATGAAATGATCATTTTTTGGCTGCTTATTGTATGAGAAAATGATGTCAAATGAATGCTTATAAGTACATGAATGATAGGTGGGAATAATGGCTTAAATTAAGCCTATTTTCGTGCCATACGGATGAGCACACGGGCGTGTCTCCGGCCGTGTGATGCAAGTCAATATGTATGCCCTGTTTCCACACGGCCTGTGACACGGGAATATTTGGTGATCGTGTGAGGCACACGGCCTGCTCACACGGGTGTGTGAACCCTGTATACATGAAAATTTTCTAAGTTTTTCAAAGTTTTCAAATGTTATCGGTTTAGTCCTGAACCTCTTCCAAACATGTTTTAAGGTATCGTAGAGCCTTATAAGGGACAATGTGATTACGTTTGATTAATGTTTATGTGATAATGGATTCATGTATGAGAAATATATGTTTTATGATGTAATTGATCGGTAATGCCTTGTAGCCCTATTCCGGCGACGGATACGGGTTAAGGAAGTTACACCACATGTGTGGTCGGCCATGGGAGGGATCTTTAGCTGCTGATTTTGGCTATTTTTAGCAGCCCTCTCAACCTATAAAAACCCCATTGGCTTTTTATTTCAAACACACCTCAACTTTTCTCATCTCTTCTCTTCTCTCTCAATTTTCTCTCTTCATTTCCCATCCATTTTCTTTATTCTCTTGCCGGTTTCACCTCTTGAAAAAGAGTCATTCATCCACCATTTGGAGAGCATTAAAGTGTTCGTAGCAGCCTTGGTTCGACAAGAACAAGTGGAGAATGAAGAGTGGAGCAAACCAATCAAGCCACGAAAAAACACCTGATTTGATTCTTGTTCCCTATCCTTTTAATTTTTGTTGTTATTATGATGAACATGTCTATGAATATTTATGATGTTGAAATGTTTAATTTAATTAATATGGCTTAAATTTATTTCGTGTTAGGTTGATTGCATTTCATCTACTTAATTTATTAAAATTGTGTTTGTGTTGTTATGGGCCTCGGTAAGATGTTTGATTAAGTAAAACCATGACTAAGTTATTCTTGCATTACAATTGTAAGGTACTTGCATTACAATTGTAAGGTAACTAATGAATTAATTATTTAAACGGATTGAATTGTAATTAATTGACACCATACTTAATCAGTGCATGTTTAACCATCTAAGGTAGCTGAGGGTTAAATTAGCAATGGTATCTAGCGATACATTTGCCTTGCATAACTTGCAAGATTATTATGATTAAACTGTTTCAAGGTAGAAATACATTGTTATCTTACGTAATCTTTTATGTGCTTATGAGATTGAATTAATTGTTTGAATTGGTATAGAGATATGTACAAGAGATTATTTTAATTTCATTAGTATGTATGTGCATTAACACATTTGTTTATTAAAATCTGTTTAATCGGTTGAATTGACATAGAGATATAGTCAAGAGATAAATGAATTTTGGTAGATAAGTATGTTCATAAGTTAGCAAATTATCGACTTACCGTGAATTTATTCGTAATAACATAAACAAGAGTTTTATAATCCTAAGTTAAGAAATGTAATTAATCTAGCACAATTATGTCATATTGATTAAAATAATCTTTTTGAAATCGTGCATATGAACTTTATTTTACTTTATTTGTTTTACTTTGTTAAAATTTTAGTTTTTAATCACCTTTTCAAATCAAAATATTTTTCTTCACCAGAGTGTTTTAAATTGCATTCATAAATAATTCTTTTCACAATCCCTATGGGTACGATAACTCGACATTTACTTGTTACTTTATGACTTATTGCGATTGTATACACTTGTACATTTCCGTTGTTCCAATGAGTTAGTGTTTTAATTAGCTCTTCTACACTTCAATAATTAATATTAACTTTGGCGTGTGAATTCTACATATGTGATTTCTATATTTTACTTGATCAAGTTTATCCCGGGAATCCCAGGTTGTAGGGGCTCAGAAGCAATTAAATTTTGTGGTTGAAATGGCCAGAGAGAAACGTTTATTGTTTTTGAGCCCTAAAACTTAGGATTCCTGAGATAAATTTTTTTCCTTTTACACCCCGCCCATCCCTTATATAAACAATCATTCTTCATCCTCTACTCACCACATCTCAATCTCCTCTAAATTGTTTCTTCTTCTTGTTGCGTGTTGAAATACTCAAGTTTAAAGATTTATTTTCTCTCTCGCTTTGAGGGAGAAGTAGTTATAGTTTTAAGTTGTGTTTGGGTTCATAGTGGTGCCGTGGAGCTTGGTACCCTACAAATTTACCTGTTGTGTGAGTATGACGCCATCGTCCAAGAACACTTTGCAACTCGAGGTTCAAGTTTGTGGTGATTATACCGTCTCGGTTTGAAGTGTAACTAAGGCTTCAAGCTTACAAAGGTTATGCTGTCAAGGGATGGAGCATAAAGAGGTCGTAGTTAATTGTGCTAATGCGGGCACAACAACGAGTCTTCTCATCAAAAGAGTATGCTTCTTTATAAAACTCAAAACATAAGTGCGAGGAAAAACATATAGTATGCGGCACCAAAGGTAGTGACTTTGTTAGTATAACTTGTTACACCCCAATGTTGTCACAGGTTATAATAATGGGGTCACCCCAATACAGCATAACCTTTGTAAACTTGAAGCCTTAGTTACGCTTCAACCTCAGACCGTATAATCACTGTCAACTGGAACTTTGAGTTGTAAAGTGATCTGACTTCCCGAGTGATGGCTCCATACTCACATGGCAAATGAAATTTGTAGGTCACTCAGCTCTTCGACACTACTGTAAATTCAAACATTCTTTAAAACTATAACCAAGTCTATCTTAAACACGGACAAAAATAAATTTGCAAACTTTTAAATTTCAACCAAAAAAAATAATAATTTAAGAGGCATTTTTTTCTTTTCTCAAACACATCTTACATGACAAATTTTCACTAATGCGACACTGAAAAAGCTCCTTATAATACGTGTTTACAAAGAAAAAAATAACATAGATCATTAAAATTTTACAAAATCAACCTACTTTCTCAATTTTTTTTCTAACATATTTGAATAAATTAACATTTTTAAAAACTAGCCCCATACCAACAACCTCCTGCTGGAGCGTGCCTTTGACACTATGGAAGGCGCGTGAGTGCATATTATCTCCATTCTTGACAACCCTGCGACTTTAACACATACAATTAAACCCAGCAAAAGTTCCTCGCCTCACCTACACCCAGCACCACCGAAGAACTCAAGAAACAGCTCCGATTAGATATGTCAATGGTATCTACATATTGCCCTCACTTCAGTGGGCTTCGCCGATCATCTCCCAACTTACACAATGCACCATGTCAATCTTTCCTTCAACACTTCAGCTCTCAAGCCCGTCTCCCTTCTTCTCCC
The DNA here is from genome assembly GCF_007990345.1 of Gossypium hirsutum. NCBI lineage: Eukaryota > Viridiplantae > Streptophyta > Magnoliopsida > Malvales > Malvaceae > Gossypium > Gossypium hirsutum. The sequence goes on along the minus strand of NC_053424.1, from coordinate 104,148,303 downwards.
AAACCTTGCAGAGCTGTTATTGCCATGTCCGGCTCTGGGAAGGTATCCTCCACTATTTTTTTTTATGTAAATCTTTCTTCCGTTTTCAGGAAATTAAATGTATAACGTATAAGAAGACTCCTATGATGTTTTAGTTGAAACGGTAAACAATGATTTTTTCAGTCATTTTTCAACTGAATTGGTGTTTGATTGACTCGTGACAGCAATTTGAGGAGTTAAATGTAATATAGATGGATTGCTATTGAAACTAGAAAGGGTGGGATAAACTATTTAGTTTCTTTCTCCTTAGGTGCTTCTAAATGCAGTTTGACTTCTGCGGTAGTAGATTTAATAATAGTCCTTTTTTCCTCTTTCTCGGTGTTTATTAATGAATCTTTTTCCTTTTACTTGCAGTTCTTTGTTGGGGGTAACTGGAAATGTGTAAGAACCCTTTATCTCAGATATTATGTTGTCTATGTTCTCTAATCTCTATGTCCATTCTTGGTGTGCTTCCAATCTCAGTGGTTTGTGTCAAATATCATGCGTGGCTCTGTTTTATGTTTTTTAGTACCTACGTGTTACCGGACCAACACTTTTGAAGTGTTTTTTCGGTTTGGTTTTTGGTCTTCCTTTAAAGTTTATTGATGTGGAATCTTCTTCCAAGCTAATACTTGTCTCTTAAGTTTGTTGTGTCCCTAGCTGTGTAGACTTTTGCAATTTTGAATCAAGTGTTGTGTTTTCAGGTCGGTTCAGATTTCTTTTCTTTTCGCTCCCTCTCCTCATTTTAATTTTTGCCATTCTATTACTGTATATCAAAATGCTCTGTTTTTATTGTTAATTTTGTACATCTTCCAATGGATTAAACCTGTCTCTTTGTATATTGAGGTTCTTTGAGATCGCCATGCACTTAACTCATTTCGTTATTATATTTTTTTGTGTTTTTTTTCCTGTCAGTATGATTTCACACTGTAATTGTTGGGCTCTATTCGTATGCAGCAACAGTTGCCTATCTATGACATTCATTCTCTTGTTTATTTTCCCTTATTGATGACGTGCATTTTGTTCTTGTAGAATGGAACAAAAGACTCCACCACGAAGCTTGTTTCTGACCTGAACAGCGCAAAGTTGGAGAGTGATGTTGGTAATTTACAGCCTTTATTTTTCAATCCATGTGCGATGTTAAATCTATTGTGGAACTAGGCTTGGGGTTTATATTGGCTCATGGCTAAAAGATTTGCAAACTTTTTATCATTGTTCATATGCCTTACTACTCCTAGACAAATGCTACTTGTGCTTTCTTGGAAGCAATTTGTATGATGTTTCTTGATTCTTTTAACTAGACTTGCTTATTGCATTTTAGATGCCATGTAGTTTTATATTCATTAGGTTCACTGATATCATGTTAAATATTATGAAGATTTCTGATATCCCCGTCTGTTGAACAGATGTTGTTGTGGCACCTCCCTTTGTCTATCTTGATCAGGTGACTTCTTCATTAACTGATCGGATTGAGGTATCTGCTCAGAACTCTTGGATTGGAAAAGGTGGGGCTTTCACGGGAGAAATCAGGTTAGCTAACCTTGGCTTTGTGCACAAAACATGTTAATTCTTCATAATTTTGGAGCCTTTAACATAGTAATATTGGCTTTTTACCCTTCTTGGGAATATAAAACTGCATCATTTTTTCATTTAGCCTACCATTAGAAACATGTTTAAAAATATTCAGGACTTCAATTACTTCCTATGATGTCCCAATGAGTTTAATTTGTTGCCTTGATACTAGTGGAATATTTGTTTTTGCTGGTGGATAAATTTCAAATTATTTAGTTCAGACTTCAGATCATTGTTAAGTATGCATTTTATCTCCCTTAGTGCAGCTACTTCTATTGATTCATGGGAAAACTAACACAGAAGTGTCTGTTCCTGTCTTGTATCTCTTTCTCAATCCATTGCTTGGCGCAAGGTGTGGTAGTGTTGATAAGATCCTAAGATTCAGACAACTTAGCATCTGTTTTTCTATTTGATCAGTTTCGAAAACATAGTGGAAGCTGTTTGCTGACCTTCAATTTTTAGCAGTTGTGGGTATTTGGTCCTACACATGTCAGCTGGCTTGGTTGAGTTATTGTATTCTGTCTTTTATATGATTCATCTGATTCTTCCTGCAGTGTGGAGCAACTGAAAGATATTGGCTGCAAATGGGTCATTCTTGGGCATTCTGAACGCAGACATGTTATTGGTGAAGATGATCAGGTAAAAGTTTTGGCGCTTTTGTTCTTCAAAGGTTGGAGGGCATAGTTGTTTGTGGTTATAAATGCAAAATATTAAAGTATTTAGTACTGACTGAAGATTTATTTTCTCCAGTTTATAGGAAAGAAAGCTGCTTATGCTCTAAATGAGGGTCTTGGAGTGATAGCTTGTATCGGTGAACTATTAGAAGAAAGAGAAGCAGGGAAAACTTTTGATGTATGCTTCCAGCAACTGAAGGCTTTTGCTGGTATTTTGCTTGGGTTACACTTTTTGGTTTCTGTTACTTTCTTTCCTCATGAAATATCATTCTAGGCTATCTTGCAAAGACTGAAGATGGAAGCGCTGTGACCTAATCCCAATGATTCCATCATTTGCAGATGTTGTACCCAGTTGGGACAATATAGTTATTGCTTATGAGCCAGTATGGGCCATTGGGACTGGTAAGGTTGCTACACCCCAGCAAGCTCAGGAGGTACATGTAGCTGTCCGTGATTGGCTTAAAAAGAATGTTTCTGAGGAAGTGGCATCTAAAACGCGTATCATATATGGAGGTAGCTTGGATGCTATGTCATTCTTCTATGTTTTGTTTAAATTATCATGCCATTCCCATACAAGTGGCATCTAAAAGCGCAAAATAATGACTCTACATCTCTTTTGCAGGGTCCGTGAATGGAAGCAACTGTGGTGAGCTTGCAAAAGAAGAAGATATTGATGGATTTCTTGTTGGTGGTGCTTCTTTGAAGGTATATTCCCACTAATCACTCTGTTTCATAATGGTATTGATCAAATGCAACTGTCTAGTTAGAAGAGTGGTCAGGATACCGAATATCAATCAACTGGGGCAGTGCTGATGATTTCATTCTAATCTTGATGGTGCAGGGGCCTGAGTTTGCTACAATTGTCAACTCTGTAACAACCAAAAAGGTTGTTGCTTAAATATATGTAAGGTGGATTCTGGTAAATGAATAAAAGGACGAAGAGAAGCTGTTTCAGGTTGAAGCTTCATGGTGATGTATGAGTTCCAGTGTTATCCAGTGGGGTTTTGATTGCTTATTGAGTTCCTTTTCCCCAAAATAACAGGAAAAAGTATGTTCGTTCTCATGTGCTATAGTTCAATTTCTTTAAACTGCTGTGGGAAATATATATAGCTAATTCACTGATAATGATAAGAGTGCCCGCTTACTGTTTGATTCTCATTTGCTAATCTAAACTTCGTTTACTCATTTGGTGGTTTGGAATTCTGGATTGAACCCAGGGAAAGTTGCCCTTTTTTCTGCAACATATGATATCGAAATCTAGTCTCGAGAAAGATGGAAATACTGGGAAATTACAGGGAATTTGTGACTCGATTATGACTACCGAAACCTCAATGACCATTTATTGTTATGTTGTAACCTGTGTTGGTGTTGGATGCGTGTATGTATCTGATACTCGGGAGAATTTTTGGAGGATATATCCCAAATTTAGTCATGTTATGATCACAAAGGCTTAAAACAGGAAGAAATTTGTTTTGAGAGGTAAGGATAGGAGCAGTTGGGATGAATATTGATGGGTTAATAAAACACTGGACCACTTGGCCACCGGTAGGTTAGATTGATTGGATGTTGCTGACATCAAAGGCTTAAAGACAAACAGCTCGTGTCTCATGACATGACTCTAAAACCCTATACAAAGGCTTCAAAATATGAAAACGACGTTTCATTTGGTCCACAGATGCAAACTTAACACTGGGATTCTTTTCCCAGATAAAGGATAGGAAATAAACGTTGAATTTGGAGGGTGCCACTTTTGAATTGGCCTTGATTTGGAAGTTAAGTAAACAAATACCTCTGTCAAATGAGTTTGACTCCAACTTGTCAAAAACAAAACTGAACTCAAAATGGCTTAAGGCTTTGGGACCAGACAGACAGGTGATAAAGTGTGTTTTTGTCCTTGAACTTGGAAGAAAAAAAAACTTGACAGTGCTTTTGTCTGGTCTTATGTTTTTATCATCATTGTTAGTCTGATCAACTTGACTAATGATTACCACTGCTTGATTCATAAGTTAACAGGTAACTTGTCTTTAGACACATTAACAAGTCGTAAGTGATTTCAATTCCACAACTTCATTAGTAAAAAGGTTTCCTTGCCTTTCATTCAAGCCCAGGATGCAGGATTTGGTTTGCTTGGGAGAAGATAGTACACGCAATAGTACCTAAACCTTGATCAATTACAATAAAACTAACACTCAACTCATTTCAGGATTTTTCTTTTTCCTATGAACCCAAACAACATAAGCTTCGAGGTTACTTTTGTGAGGGCCAATCCTTACATTAAATTTTAGTTTGCAGTTCAACTATATTCAACAAAACATTTCATTTGCAAAATTTAAAAATATTATTAATTCTGTTAAATGATAAATAACTTTCTATTTTTCTAAAAAATGGTCTTATTTGTTTTTTGTTACTAGTAAATAGACTAAATCATTAGTTTAATAGTATTTGAACTAGTCCCCATCATAGATGGAGCTGTCACCGAATTTTCGGCAGAAACCATCTCTGTGCAGACAAACATATAAATGATGAGAAGAATTCTACTGTATTAATATTTTGTTAACTACTTTTTAAGTTTTAACCATGAAAAACTACATCTATATGAAGCAAAATCCATTCCAAGTCTTACAGAAACTTGTTTTCCTAAATTTTGCAGTGTTATTTAGAACCGTTGCTAGCACAGATACTGTGTTGGATCTAACAAGGCAAAACCCTGTTAAAGATGAGAAATTCCAACACAGTTTTTTCAAACTATAGTACTACACACACACATATATAAAGATCATACCATCCAGCTCTCACGAAAAATGGACAGGTACTGCAACAGGACTAACAGCAACACAATGAAAGCAGCCACCACCCAGGGTGAGGTACCTTCAGAAGGGTGATGATGAGTCCGGCGGATACGTTCCCAGGGTGATGAACCAAACAGCATACCAGAGACTTCCATAGAGGAGAGCCATCGTGCCAAGAGTATTAACACGACTGGTGTGGCGAAAAGTACCCAACTCATTTGCTGGTCGGCAGATTCCACAGCGGATTCGTAGTTAAGGTAACTTGATATTCCGAGAAATACAGATGTGAGAGAAAGGATTAGCAGAACAGGATAAGGCAGAGGAGTTAAAGAGAATAAATCCAAGATGTAGTCACCTCTACTTCTAATATGATGGGCCATAAAAGAGGTATAGGTTTAGGGTATTTTCTAGCATGTGAATTAAAGACTCTATTTATAGTAAAAAGATAGACCGCACATTTGTTGATTTGGTTCCTAGTGAAATAATCAGTCTGACTGCAGTTCTAAGCATACGGAAGAAAAATGTTAATTCTTGGAATATGGAGCTGGCTTGTCTGGTCTGGGGATGGTTTGCATTACAAGAATGCTGTATAATATAATAAGATAGATAGTACTAACATTGAACGAAGAGAAGGGGACTGGCCGGGGGAATGCTCAATGCTACACTACACAACACAAGCACCTCGGAATGTGTTTTATGGTTGATCCTCCTCTAAAAATTAGCAATTAGCTTTCGTTGGTGATTATAAACATCTTATTATGATATCCATATGAGCAAATAGATAGGCGTGAAGGAATCTCAGAATAATATAGTGTATCACTAAAAGCTTTTAGATGGAGCTAATGGACAATGTTTTTCAAGTTGGAACTAGGGCATCAATCTCAATCTTATTCATGAATAATCAGAATCCAACACTTGCATTTTTCAATTACTCTTAACTATAGTCATGTTAGAAATATGGGGTAAAACCACCTCTTCTGACATAATCCCTATCCATTTTGAAATTAAACAATTATGGACTACTAATCACCTTCCTTTGTCAATTATAACTACTTTTGACTGCTATAATAACTTATCTCTCAATGTTTATATATTTTATATAAATACTGTAAGCTACGTTCGTTAAATCAAGACCAAGTATTAATGTTGTGATTGTCCTTATTTACTTTTGAAATTAATAAGGATTAAATTATTTTGATTTTTTTGAGGGACCAATTTATTCAATATTGAAATTAAGGGGACCATAAAGGTGTTTTTTCCCAAATATGGGCCACATGTCGGCAGACCCACCTAAGGGATGAGTTCCTAACATGCCCATGACGACGGTGAAAAATAAATATAAAAAATGAAATTTTAGTATTTATACAACAAGCTCATGAATGAAACAACCGACCTTCCCCAAGCTAGCAGCCTCGGAAACGTCAGAGACGATCCATCATCCATGCTCCTTAATTTCCCTCCTAAAAATAAAATGATAAACTAGAGAAACCCACAATACACCAATTTCTACAATCATCTGGTAAGCTCCAAAGCATTTGAAATCCAATATAACAAAAGACATGAATTATTCCTCTTGGTTCTACCCAATCCGACTAATCTTATATGGATAAGTTAGCCTTTCTCGGACCAAATGTCTGGACTTTATCCCTTATATTAAGAACCCAAACGGGATCATCAAGCTTATCAATTTTCGCGAAAACTGTACAATAACATGATGCTCTCTAAAAAGTTCGTTTCCTTGTAACTAAGATGAGTTAAAAGTGGAAAAATTGATGACTTGCCAATATAACCTACCACAGTAAATGGCTGAGATCAGACTTTCCCCTCGTACTGGAAATTCAGTTTGTAATCACGTTGCAAACTGGCCAAAGTGTTTCTACAAGGACCCTCTGCAAAATTATGCATAGATGAATGAAAAAGTTTTAAGACAGTCGTACTTTTAAGATAGGGGTAAATCAAGATGGCTTACCTCCAAATACTGTATGAAGATATTGAAGATCATTAGCTGAGCAAGCATCTATTAATGCATATACACCTGGTTTTAGAGCTTCATCTATCTCCCTGCAAATTGATTGAAAATATAGGGGAAATTGGTTTTCTTTATATTTAGCATAAGATTAGATGTAGATGTATAAATATGATCATATATAATAGTAAGCAGCACTGACTACCACCTTCTAATGCCAGTTTTATGGGGACCATATCCTGAAAAAACCCATATGTAGGTTGACAAGAACTTGTAACAGTGCCCTGCAAAGACATCTTTCTGCTGCCTTATCTGTAAAAGTTAACAGTAAGTGTCAAAGGTCAGAATAGCAGGGGTTCTTATTCATGTAATGCACATGTCAAACTAGACCATCGTCAGAAATATATGCACAAGTTACATGAAACAGTTGCGGATGTGATATATACTGTCATACCTCTTCATAGATTCTTCGGAGAAAACCAGCACATTTCACTCCCTCTTGTATTTCCCATGAAAAATAACCTTTTTGGACCACTAGATCAGCATCCACTGTCTCCAAACAATGAAGAAGAAGGGAAACAGATTCTTCAAGCACAGCAATGCACCGTTCACATTCACTTGAAATTAGCAGGAAAAAAAATATTAGCATATGAATCTTCATGCAATAAGGAATTAGGGAAAAATAAGAAAAGGTAAGAAAATCGAGAAACACAAAATACATGTAAGAGCAGTCTAACATGCACATTAACAAACCAAGGAAACTTGGGAGAAAATATTCCCAAACAAGAAAAGCATTAAATGTATTCCCGTATCCATCTAAAAAGGTGAACCTAAAAAGTTCATCCCTTTTCCTTTTTCTATTCTTTTCTCCTACATTTGCCTTTGGATTCTATTTATGATTTCGAACTGCAACAACCAAAGAAAGCAGAAGGGCAGGGGGACCTTTTACGGAGTAAACAAAGAAACACAAATTGACACATACCTCTTGTGATGTTTCAGAATGGAGTACAATAATCGGCAACAAGCAGCAAAGAGGTTTATAGAGAACTGTTGGTCCAGGCCCAAAACATGATATTCCATGCTTACAGTAGAATTGTGATTTTGTTCATCCAAAAATGTGTTACTTGATACTGGTCCTTCAGAAATCCTTAGTTGATGGAATTCTTGAAAAAGTGCTCCAGGGATACGCAAAGACTGCCCTATGTGACACAGATCCAGTTGAAACAGAGCATGTTTTCCAGAAACTCTGGTCAATACCTCAATACACATAAGAACAACAGATCCCGGATCAAGGTTTCTGTCACCTTCATTACTCACAGATTTTCTGTAGAATATTAATGGACTCTGCAAGTGCAGGATTATATTGAATAGAGCAGCAACAAAGCCTCTAATGTGTCTTTTAATCACACTCAAACATTTGCGTCCTACAAAGAAGTCATGGCACCATCAAATAAGTCCAACCAAGTAAAAGAGAACATGCTGTTAAAGGAATACAGACATTGTTAAGTGAAAACTTCTGTCTAGATTTTGAGATTCATAACTATACATGGTTGATGAAAGATGAAGCAGAAGTGGTATTCTCTAACAAAACCAAAAGTTATCCAAATCCAACATAAAAAGAAAATTTAACTTTTCAGCAGATGCAGTAAAGGCTACAAGTGACATAATTTATGTCTTATGTTTACTACAATGACCATAATAGATAGTCAGACATAATACCTGAACCATGCTCAAGAAGTAGATCCAAGCAGTCAATGCCACCCGCAACAGTTGAGGAGACCATGCCACCGTTGGCACTTCCAGCGGTTATTTCATATATCCTTCCATGAGCTCCTTGTACTCCCACCAATGCTTTCTCGATAGCCTCTATTGCTGACATTAGTTGCAACTCTGACGGATTCTTAATGAACACACTGAATGACATCCTCAACCTAGCTTTGAATTCATCTAGGCAATGTGAGCCATGAGAAAGAAATGACTCGGATAAACCAGTATCATCATGGAGTATCTTAGAGCTTGATTCTCGCTCATGAGATTCCAAAGTAGCACTTTTTCCTTGTAAAGATATGCATTTTCCTATGCCCCTTAAATGCAATTCTATTAGCTTGCCATAAACATTTTCGTTCAAGGCAGAATCAGTGAACTGAAAGTGACTCCCGACTTCTTCCAAATACTTAACTGCACCATCTAACCAAACAAAAGTGAATGGTGGCGGGCTTTCAACTGAGTTTGCCAACTCCAACAACAAGAATTGTGACATGTCAATTATGAGAGATGCCATGCCTGATGACAAGAGAGGACCACCAACACGCAAATTTAGCCTTAAAATAGCAGAATAAGTAATTAATAGCTGCCTAAGTAAAACTGCTCTATCAGGATGATCACCCTTTAGCAACCCTAGCAACAAATGCTTATTTAGACAAGGAAGCACCACTAAATCATTAAAAACCAGAGAATCCCTTCTGTAATCAAACTTGTCAGAACTTTGAGAATCAGGATCACTTCTTCGCTGTTGGCCCTTCTCAAGGAACATGTGTAAGACATCACTAATAAGATCAACAAACACATTTGTGCAGAGTTTTATTTTCGAGAGAGGCTCACTTTTCCATCGTAACAATTTTGTCTTTAGCTCCCCACATTTTTCGCCCAACTGATTCAAGGCAGATGCTAAGCCCCATAAAAACCCACCAAAGCAAGAAACCAAGAAAGACATTTTATTAATATTTTCAGCTTCTTCCTCAATTCCTACTTGTGCAATACCAAGGGCTTCTTTCAAAGAAGAAAGGAAGCTCTCTGCCTGTTCCTGTAGACTCTCAGCAATAATAGACAAACTTTTCAAGGCTTCACTATCTTTCAAATAATTGAAGCACAAAGGAGGTTCATTTAAAATACTTTGATCACTGACAAAACCAGAAAAATGTTTACAGGGTTGCTCAGAATTTCCAATGAAATCAACAGCCTGACTAAATTGATATTTGCTTATTGCAAAGAAGACATAAGATGTGTGATCCATCAATGAGAATTTCTTAGTTTTGTAATCAGAAATACAGTCCTCCGACATTGTGTCTAGGAGTTCAGTCACAGCAGATACTGACTTGAAAAGCCATGTGATAAAATATGAACCCTCAGCAACTGAGAGAAGTGAAGACAGACTAGCTTCTATATTCTCCTCACACAATGCCATAATAATATTTTTCAATGTCCTCCGACAAGTGACAAACAATTGGAAAAGCTCACAACCATATGAAGACAGTGCTCTTTGACAGAGTAAAAGCTCTGCAACTACAAGCCTGAAAATATTAAGAGACTCTTGTCAATGGAGACTTCATACTAAGTGTAAATGCATCAGTAGTGTATGATTGTAAACTATGCATTAGATTATTAATACACATTATTTCAAATCAGAAAAGGAGGGAGAGGAAGGCCAGCTGTCTAACATAGATTCCAAACAAGAGATAGAGGGCTCACTGGTCAAGGTGGAGGACACATGTGGCTAGCTTGGAGAATGATTTTGAACTCAAAAATCCTTTTGGCATCCAACACAGAAGATTAAGCAAACTCTTACAATCTTTCACAGTTTTGAAAGGAAGGGCTGTCGGATTCATAGAAGATTGCTCATTGCATGAATTTGAAATTGATCTTGTAGCTGAATCATGCTTAACATATCTTCTACCAGAAACAACCGCAGGTGAGTTATCAAGTGTGCTAAAAACCTCTGACCAAACAGGAAATGAATTAAAATTCCTGTCACTAACTGATGAATTGCCAAACAGTAACAGAGCCAAGTTCTCCAATGCATGACAAAACCTTGATGACAAATTCCTGCGAACAAACTAATAAACCAGGAGTAAACATCATGTCACAAAATAATCTCCATGAAAATTTCAGATCACTACCACGCAAGCATAAGAAAATTACAGATGGAATGTGTAAAAGTGCGAAGAGAATAAATGCGACAAATGAAACGGAACTGCAAGAAAGAGAGAAGATTTATGAATTTATTATCTTACTTTATGATCATAGAGAGTGGAATCTTTTAGAAGACCTTGTGAAATCTGATACAGACTTATTTTCTTTGGCTGACCATCTTTTTCAATTTTATGCTTTTCAACCTGCTGAAAGCTTTTTGATAAACAAGGAAGGGAAGTCTGGATCAAAAGAGTGAGGAATGTTTTAAACTTCTTTTTTAACTTTTTAGCATCGGCATAAATGCATAAAATATCAATATTCTGGCAAATAATCCACCAAATTGCAATCGGCAAAGACTTCTTGTTCACAGAACAAATACCAAAATCCCATTTATTACTTTCATGTGCCTTTTTCTCACAAAATGTGTCATCAGAGGAGAGGATTGATGAGTGATTATTAGCAACTAATGAAAGGTATCCCAGCACAAAATCAGCAAGCTGCACTGCCTCTTGCTCCAAAACTAAGATGCGTCTTTTCAACTTTCTGTCTTTTTTGGTATAACGTGACAAATCAGCATCATCAAACTTTTGAACCTGCATCAGCTTCTTATTCTGCTCTAATAAATACTCAAGAGAGCATCTATGCCTGCTTAAATCCACTAGCCTTTGGAGAGCCATAATATGCAGTACATAAATCAGTGGACAGCAATCTTCAATGTTGTCTTTAATGTATGTGTCTGTTATGTGGTGTATAAGATCAAGAAGAGACAGTGAAGGATTAATAATCCAAGAAAAGTAGCCGTCATCAGTCCAAACTGATTTCTCCATCCAATCCCTACCAGTATACGCTGTGAATGCATCCCCCATTGCCAACGACAATTTCCGTGATGTAATGGGAGGTGTAAGGCTAATGACTTGCCTGTACAAGCTTCGGCAAGACATGTATAGTCGAAATAGGAAAACAAATATCCATTGTATTGATATTCCATATTTTTCTTTTTCGTTCTCAGCCACCATATTCTCAGAAGTCGTTCCCATGACAGAAAACAGGAACACGTTGACACCATCAAGGCATTTTTCTCCCAGACTACAAATGAAAGGATAAATAGTACTTACTAGCTCCTTTATAGAAGGCCCAAGCAGAATGCAGTTTCCTGCGGTAACTGAAAGTGAGTCTAGCAATACCATATAAATTTCAGATAGCACCCTTCCCAAGAGTTCTAGTTGTTTGTGAATGCTTAGCATGCGATGATCTCTTACGTGCAATCTTTCAATTTCTTTTCCATCAGTTACTGAGCAACCAATTTTCAACCATTCCATCGATTCTGATACATCTGCAGTTAATTGCTGAATAAGTTCACTCGCTTGCCCTTCTGGTATGGATTTAATAGCATGGTGAATAGCCAATTTAAATTCTTGTGAGCCTAAAAGAACTGCCACTGATGCTGCAGTTGCTTCATTAGATAAGCATGCTGAGTATGCAAAAAATCTGGTGCAGCTCGTTTCACTTTCATGGTGGTGTGTTATCAAAAGTCTCACTGCTTTGCAGAGTGTAAAAATAGAATTATTCACCTACATCAATTACAAAGTCTATGAATTGGATTTGATCCATTTAATGAAAAGGAAAGATTAAGCCATTTATTCAAGGACAAGAAATGTGAAAAAGACAGAAAGGGGAAGTAATTGATCAAATGACATAATACCCCTAAATCCCATGAAAGAAAATAAGCACTGTCCAACATGGTTTACAAGTTGTTAACAGTGCCATTCAAGGCAGCAACAGTTAGAAAGTGCATATATGAAAAATATAAACTAACCTGGCGAAGTGCGCTATAAAGATTAACCAGCTGGCACCCAAGATCAAGTATTGGGGAAATCAATAAGGATTGATCTGGTAAATCTAAATCAGAAAGACTGGTCAAGTAAGAAAGTATCATGAGCCATAAGCTAATTAAATCACTCCCAATAACATCGTTTTCAATATCCAAGAAGTGCCCTACAGCAAGAAATAACTCCTTGGCTAATAAAGGAAACATTTCCTTCCGTGTCTTGCCATCTATATCCATTTCTGACAGGCCAAATAATTTCGCAGCAAATGAGATTACTGTATTATAAACTTTCTTCAAGAAATTAAGACAAGCTCCTTCTGAGATATCTTCTGTTCTTACATATACTTTTTCATGTACAAAACTGGCAACTAAACTATTAATGGACTTCAGTGTGCAATGAACATCTACCAATGAGACCCTAGCTGCCAAGTTAGATTGCATGTAGGCATCCATCTCAAGCAGGAGAGGCTCCAAAAGCTGAACAAAAAAATCAAATAGTGACTTCCGTGCTTCTGCACTGTAAGTACTAGATCTATAGTTATTATCTGGAATTGCCCTACTACTTGGAGATGGATCTGTAGACAAATGACCAGATAACTCATCTTCCATGCACCTAGTACCTCCAAATTTTCCAGCAGTCCCTGCAGCTGAAGCTCCTTTTTGCTTTTTAATTCGAGCAGCAAACAAGTGAAATAATCGTCCAATACCACTCAATACTATGTTCTTCTTTACCATGCTCTGTAGTTTGTCAAATAAATGTCTGTGATAACTTTTAATGACCACATTTGAGTCTTTTGCATCAATTTTCAGAGCATAATTTTCCACACTGCGCAAGCCTAAAAATCCATCAATATGAATTGGATGAAATAACCCATGAGATAATACTTCTTCAACCAACATCAACAAGTTCCTTGTCAAGCAAGAATTGTTCTCATTAACACAGCCATACAAGACATCTAGCAGAAGCAACAAGGGCTCAAGAAGCTTGTCTACAAAATCACGAAACCCATTTTTCCGAGTGGGCTGAATCCTCAAAAACTTGGCAAATGGCTCAAGAACCACACAAGAAAACCGCATGGCAAATGCACCTATATTGCCACCACCAAGGTTCTGAGCATGAATTTTGTGAACAAGCTGAAGCACTACGTCAATATTGGAAACCCATAACTCTAAATTTTCATTTGACAAGCCATGTTGGAATGAGAATAACAAGGAAACACAATCAAGAAATACACCATACAATTCAAACCCTTCACCAGCAAAAACTGATTCATTTGAAGACATAGATGGACCGCTAATAAAAGACAAAACATTTCTTGCAATGTAACCAATTGCTCTTAATAAATTCCGAGAGAAATTCAAAGATACATGCAATTTCAAAGACTCTTTCAAACAGAATTCAAAAATCCGCCAACATCTAAAATCCAAACAAGCGTCAACGACTCCATCAACTTTATCAGTCTTTTGAGGAGAAATTAACAATGACTGAATCCAATCACTTAGAAAAACAATCATTCGAGATATATTCACCGTTTCATCATCTCCATCCACATCGTTTCTTACTTCTTTCTCTTCTGAATCAACAAAATCAAAAGCCAGCTCTACCTTTCTGCAACAATACACACTCCATTACTCAAAATTAAATCTTGCATATCCATTTCGATGCAAATGAAAAGAAAAGGCGAAAGAGATAATATAACAAATAAACCGAATAAATGAAGCAAACAAATTCACTTTTTTATGCTAAAGGGAAAAAAAACTAAAATACTAACTTTTGAAGGTCGGTTTGTTTGTTTTGCAAGGAAAGAATTAACTGTAGATTTCTCCATGGGCGTTCTTCACTGGGATTCAGCTCCGGTTCAGTCCGCGCCGAGCTTTCACCTTCTTTTGCTTCCTTGATCAACAAATCGTTACGGCGGCGTTTTCTAAGACTCGATTTTTCTTGGGAACTGTTAAACTTCCTCTTGTTTTTCTTTGTTAACTTCACAGATTTATCAACCATATTTTTTTGAAACCGTTGATTACCGGAGAGGAGTGAGGGAGCTTGGTTTTGTTGCTTCTACAAATTCGGAAAAAAGAAAATAGGACAAGGGTTTTCCTGATATTTTTGTAGGGTTTTGGCTTCGGTTCTACGTACGCTGCGTTTTAATAATTTGACCGGACGCCAAATGCAATTAGCTTGCTTTACCCGCCAATTTTTTTAGGGTTAAATTATATTTGGGGCCTAAACTTGGTAACTTTTCTCATATTGGATCTAAACTTTTTCTTTGTTCAAGTTAAGTTTTAAATTTAGCAATTGTTCCTACATTGGGGCTTGAATTGCGCAACCTTTTTTCACACTGGGGCTTGAATTTTTTTTGTCCAAGTTAGATCCTGAACTTGACAATTGTTTCGGTATTGAGGTTTGAACTTGGTAATTGCTCTCACATTGGGCTAAACTTTAGGGTTTTCAAGGACTAATTTGGATAAAAAAATTTCAAGTCCTAATGTGGGAACATTTACCAAGCTTAGGGTCTAACTTGGACCAAAAAAAAGTTTTAACCCCAGTATGGGAACAATTACCAAGTTCAAGTCCGAAAATATGAAATTCCCATTTTAAATAAAATTACTAATGTAATACCCCTACTTTAAAAAGAAGAAGAAGAAGAATATTTGTGGTAGAATTCCTTGAATAAGTAATCTATAAATAAATAGTAGTACAAGAAATTATAATCGTTTTTAGAGGAAACTGTCAAATATGAAAACATAGAGAATTATTAGTCGGAGCATGCGGTTAGACTAAAAATTCGGCATCAAGGGACTAAATTGAATAAGTTAGAAAAGTATAGAAACTAAAGTGCAACTATTCCATTTTTATTTTGATGAAAAAGACTTGATGACAATTTTACCATTACTTAAGAAAAATTAATGGTTTAATGATGGCTTTTAAATGATATTTTTATTAGATAATAATATTTTAATAAGTAATAATATTTATTAATTAATATTATAATACATAAAAATGGAGAAAGATGAACATATTTCTCATTTTTTTTCTTTTTAAGAAAATTAAAGGGGGGAGAAAAAAATTCTTTCATTATTTTCCTTTAAATTCAAGCATAAGGTATGATATTTTTTCAAACTTTTCATAGATTTTAAATCTTTGAAGCTTATTTTACATATATGTACCAATACTTTTTTATTTTATCAAGTATATTAAAGTTGTCATTAAAGGACATTAATGGAAGCTTAAAAAACTTAAGTGAAGTAGGTACATTTTTTGAAAGGAAATGATTAGAAGATGAATTCTAGCTTGTTAAAAGTGTGAAAAGGAAATAAAAATGGATAGAAAGTCTACTTGGTACATTTGGCCATGGTGAAGGAGAAGTAGAACCTTGGCCACTTTGTGTAATATTAGTGCTAAATGATAGCTCGTGAAACAATAAATATTTTGGTGAAAATAAAATTGAAAGCGGATAATCGAGTCGAAAGATATGCAAATTTCAGACTAGGAAACTTAAGTTGTCAACTTGATTAACCATGCATATTTAAGTTTATTATTATTAGTTTTAGTATTATAATAGATAAATGATATGGTTGTATTGAATTGCTCCTACTGTAACTAAAAACGAAGCAAGCATCTTGAAGGAGAAAGGTGAAGAAAATAAGTAAAGTGATTGAAACTTCGATTTGTGCTAATATCTTATTTTCATTACATAATGTCTTATAATATTTAGTTTACTAAGACTAGTTATATTTATTTTATTTTTTATGAGTTTTGGATGAGTTTGAATGATTTAGTTAATATTTATAAAATTATGTTTCGAGATGGAAGACTATGTTTTTCAAATGATTAAATTGGCAAATTCATGGTTATGATTTAGATTTGAGTATTATGATTTTAGATGATTGAGCAAGAAAATGTTTAGTATGTTTTGAATTGGAAGCCTAATTTTACATTAGGCGATATGTAATTTGAACATGAAATGAAATTGGAATGAGAATTATATTAATATGGAATTGAAATGGATTATGAAATTTGGTTTTTACCTCATTTCACTAAGTTAGACTAAATTGGATACAGTTGGCATGCCATAGAGTCTTTATATCAGAGGATTTAGAACTCTTCAATTCCTAGAGGGTCAAGGGAGGACATGCCAAATTAGCCAGTTATTATTATTATTATTAGGCCCAATTCCTAAAGGGTTGTGGGCAGTCCCAATTCTCAGAGGGGGGTCGTGGATTACTCTGATAGTTATCATTGCTGAACAACTTGGGGTGGCAGATTCGTGTATCTTGTTATGAGTCTAAACCTTAATGCGATGTCTAAATTGAAAGAAAAGTAAAAACAAAAGTTGAATTTATTTGAATTTCCACATTGTGCGAATTAAATTAATCATGCGAATTTGAATTTGATTAAAAAAGCTTTTTTTATTCAGTTTGTCAATATTGTAATATTAAAGTTTATTAATATTATAATTTCCTTTTATTGTGATGTTATTAATGATATTTATAATCATGTTTTAATTTATTTTTATCAATTAATTTATGTTCAATACTTATGTAATGATTTATATGATATTAGCATCACTGAGCAAAAAAATTACACAACATATAATTGTCAAGTCTTCTGTGCGCAAGTAGTTAGATTCAGTAGGTCGTTCCAGTAGCATCCGAAGAATCGAAGATCAGCTTAAACAATGTTGGTAAAAAGTTTATTTTATAGTTGATATAAATGGCATGTATTTAGGCTTGTATATATATAATACTATGTACTTAGTCTCACATACGACCTAGCCACATTACTGTGTGAATATTTGTAATGTTATACAATTAGGTCCACACAGCCACAGTTAGTTACATAGCCTGGCAACACAACCGTGTGACCCTTATTTTTCATTTTTACCATATTTTTCTAAAATATTTCAAATTAGTCCCCCATTAGTTTTGAATTGTTTTTAAAGCTTTCATAAGCGCGATTTAATTCGGATTTAGTATGAATAACATGTTTTGAATGAATGATTGATAATTAATGATTGTTTAAAAAAAATTGATTCATAGGAACCTGTCCACTAGAATTGGGGGTTTACCTATGCTCTCCTTGCTTGGAAGCCTAAATTCAAACCTCTGTAGGTGTGCAAAAGAAAAAGGGTTGGTGGGAGCTGCACCCTATTAGAAAAGGCACACTAGAAAAATGGAGAACCCTTAAGCCCTTAAGGAGTTTGCATCTGTTACCAAATCTGACATCCAAGCGTACCTTCTTCAGCAACTCTTTCACCTAATCCTTATTCTCAAAAATCAAGCATGATTGTTTCCACTCCTTTTAGAAGACTTAGTCGGAAGGAGGCAAAGACACCTTTGAAGTGACAACTCACTTGGTGGATAATGATGCTTTACTTTCGTTATATCTTTCCTTTAATAAAATTTTGTTTTCTCTAGCACTTGTACTTCCAATCAATGTATTTACTTATCTTTCTTTTATGTCTTTTTCCCCTATTCGTCTGCTTTTAATCTCGTATCTGCTCGCCAATTTTAACGAACATATATATACATTCAACATACAATAATTGAATAAAATAAGACTCGAGGGCTTAGCCAGATCAAAAGTCATGCACATAAGGGATATTCCTCTCAATTTCTAGGTCTAAAGGATCGACTAAATTATGCTTTGATACCACTAAATTTGAAACGACCCTATCCGACTTGATTGCTGAATTCGGGTATGGAGTGTCACCACTGAACTGGGTTCATATACAAGTTTAGAATTGATTATTTTAAAATTAGACTTTATTACATATTTATTTAAAAACCTTTACAACAGAGACAAAAATTTTAAAATTAAAGTTTACTTCAACTTTGGACTCTGAGGGAACTACATAGTTACAATATATTTGACCCCATGGCAGAGTCTTTATAGGTTCCCTCTTCCTATGTGCTTGACACTTTACTGACAATGATCATTGATCCAACGCATTCTAGCTTGGTCCTTCATCGAGTTTCCTTATTCCACGAATCTTGTAACCACAAGTCAAACCTCAATAAGTCCCAAAATAACTTAGTGAGTCTTCTAATTGGATTAGTTATACTTAGACCCCGTCTTGCAAGGATGGTAAAAGAAAAGAAACTAAATGCAATTGACCCCCAGCTTATGTGAGAGAATTTCTCTTAACCCGACATAGTGGCTTTGATTTATTCCCAATCCCATCTATTGACGAATAAATCATTAAGCGATTTTCTTCTAGCAATCCTATCAACCTTTGATCAGTCTTGATGGTTCCTCAGGTCATCTCTACAGACTTTGTCCTTCCTTTACTCCTCTTCATTCTTCCATTTATCCCTAGTATGGATTCTTCTTTCCACCATGTTCTTATAAGGTAGTCCTTCGGCCTACCCTCTTAATGGCCATTGGGTATGTCCCCCTTGGTGGTCATTCCAAATCTGTTAGTCCATGACAAACTCCTTTTCTTATCATAGTCCTGAAGGACTTACTGACATCTCATCTATTGGGATAACTATTGAGGTTACCTGCCACTCTAGCGGATTCATCCCACTTGGAATGAGTAGTGATTGGATTACTTCTTTGTAATCCATCTTGTTTGCGATACCATGCTTATAAGTGCAACATGTCCATCTTCTAGGAACCATTTGGACCTACTGTCTAGTAGACTGTCACCTGAATAACCTTTTGAGTTTACAATCCCTTTTATCTGATTGTTCCTTATAGAACTAGCTCTTGGCAAGTACCTTGCAATATAATCCTCTTAAAGAGGAATAGTCTTGATAGACGTATCTATCACTTAATTTATCTTTCCTGGAACTTTTTTTTTGTCAATGGGTTCTGTCTAACTCTTTCTTTATCGATTAATAGGTCTAGAGTACCGATGATTAATCTTCCCTTCCTAACATTGGCATCAACGAGCCTCATATTGAGGTAGAACTCCTACTAACCTTCTGAGGTTCTCTTTCAACATACAAAGCTTCTTTAAAGACTTTTTGGTGGCTCTTAATTATGGACCTTTATTCTTAATCCTCTAGTGAACCTTATTCGAATCATCTTCACACCAGGTATTGCGGATGCATCATTTCCATGCCTAATTCTTACTGGCTTACCACCTATGTGCCTCACTGACTTTCTTAATTACTATTTTGGCGTACTATTTCCCTATCTATTAAAGTTACCTTGATTGACTGATTTCTCATAATTCGCTTGCTAACTATTGCTTGCTAACACTTGCATTTTTCTTCAAATCTCTTTTTCTTTGTTCACGAGATTCCCCTTTGTAATCCTCCTAGAAGACCACTTGTCTTTAATGTCTCGGTGGACTCCATATGATTCCATAACCAAGCTATTGTCTTATACCTAAAATTCCCATGTTTAATGTCCTAGTGGACTACCCCATGTTTACTGTCTCAGCAGACTATACTGATTGCCATACCCAAGCTATGGTTTTACATATTAGACCTCTTTTTTAAGTGTGCCCTATAGAACCTTATCACCTTCACAGTGTCGTCCCAAAAAGCCTTTTGACCACCACCATGATGTTGCTTTATGGAGCCTTATAACCGTCGATATCAACCTATCTCATATCCACTTGATTCTCGAACACTGATGTGTTCCTATTGTAAGGCCCAAAGTTTCATACATCACGGTTTGCACTCAGTAGCATCGTATGGAAGTATTTAACAGGAATTTCATTTTCCCTTATTCCTCCATTTCTCCATTCTTAACCTTGACACTCGAACACCGTAGTATCCCCTCTACAAGGCTCGGAGCTTCACACATCACGATTTGCACACAGTAGTACCGTATACTTAGTATCTAACAGAAATTCCCATTTCTAAGACTTAACTTCATCTATCCCTTCGATAATTTCCTTCTGCCACACATATACATTATTCATACAAATTATCATTTTACGTACATCATACTAGTTAACTAAACATTTGTTGTCTACAATTTAATAATTAGCACACAACTTGCTAAGGGTGTTCAATCGGTTAACTGACTCGAATTACCATTAACTGAATTAACCGACCCTTTTAAATCTTTAACCGTTAACTGAATCGAATTTTTTTCAAAAAATGTTAATCGAACTGAACTTTTTCGGTTAATTCGGTCGATTAATTGAAACAACTGAAATTTATATGTTTTTATTTTTTATTTTTTGGCTAAAACAAGTATAACACATAAAAAATTAACTGAATTAACCAAATTAATTGAACAAAATAACCGAAATTTATATGGTTTTTTTTTTGCTTTTTGGTTAAAACAAGTATAAAACATATAAAAAAATTAACCGAATTAACCAAATTAACCGAATTTAATATGTAAAATGTATATAAGAATATAAATTTTCGGTGAATTCAGTTAATTAATCGATTTTGTACTGAATTAACCGTTAACCAAACTTCCAAAACATTATTAATCGACCCTCGATTGAATTAATTCGGTTAACTGATTGATTAACCGAATTTGTTCGGTTAAACCTGAAATTTGCACCCCCTTACAACTTGCAAGCTTACATTCCAACTTCTATCATCTAGAAGGCAAGTGCAGAAACTCATCTCATGCTGTTTCGCATTTTCAACTTTGCTTTTGCAAATGCTAGAACTTCCACTCTCTTGGTAGTTAGGCATGACAACCAGAATTATGAGTTAAACTTAGTATTTTCAACTTAGAACTCAAAATTCCAGAAACATGTAGAGCCCCTAAAATGGTCTCTAAAATTCCTTATATTCATTTTCTTAACCTTACATAAACAAAAGGGCTGGGAACCTTACCAGCTTACTAGATTCTTTATTTTTCTGACTCAAACCTCATGATCTCCACTCCATGCAGAGCTTCCCATAACCATCTCTTCTCCAAAGCAACCAAGGAAGAAGGTGAAGGAGAGAAGAAAATGAAATAGAAGTGAGGAGAATTCTCATAAAAAAGTCATTTCCCAACTATGTAATATAGTTCTTATCGCTTGGTTACCAACCTTATAGAAATCATTCGTTGGTAATCATTATGTCTCCCACTAAGGAACCAATTAGTTCCAGTCTAATAGAGTCATAATTGGATTTCAACCATGTCTAATTTAGTCACTAAGTTTCCTTGATTTTTCAGTAGAGGTTTCCAACCTACAATTTCTTTTAATTTAACCCCCAAATTGTTCTAAATTTTTGGGTTTGAAGGAAATCAAGTGTGACACAGATTCTCCTCAGATGTATTGCTCATTATCCGGCATATATGTTGTAAGCAATTTTACTTTATTTTCTAGAGAACCACAAAATTTTGAAGAAGATACAGAGCAAAAAGTATAGAGAAAAGCCATGAATCAAGAAATTAGAAGCATCCAGAAAAATCAAATGTAGGATTTGGTCGATTTGCTTGAAGGAAAGGATGTAATTGAATTGAAATAGATATTCAAGACAAAGTATAACAAGGATGGAAGCATTCAGAAATACAAGGCTATAGTGGTCGCAAAAGGCTATTCGCAGTAGCTAGGGGTCGACTTCAATGAGACCTTCGCTCTAGTTACTCGAATGAATATGATAAGAACTATTTTCACTTTGGCATATCAGTTAGAGATAAAGGTGTACCAAGTCAACATGAAGTCAACCTTATTGAAAGCTCAAAGGATATGTCGTAAATGGGAAGGAAGAAAAAGTGTATCGGCTTCAAAATGGTCTTAACGGGTTAAAACATGCCCCTTGAGCATGGAGCAACAAAATTGACTTATACTTTCAACACTTTGGTCTTTTACGGAGCTCGAGCGAGCGATATTGTTGGAAAAAGGGGTTTGGGAAACGCAGTGGAAAATAAATTTAAGGAAAAGCCAGAGTTTTAAACATTTTTCCAAAACAAGATCTTGGTTTTGATATCTAAAGTAGTAAACACTTAATCAAAATTGTACCTTTTCGATTCTTCTAGGATGAGCACTTTGACCAAGTAGTCTTCTCCACTATCCTTAAGCTTATGTCTACTGAGTATGGGCTCGCTTCGAATCAGAAAAATTTTTCACAAAAATTACCAGTGGGGTAATTTTGTAATTTTTCTAAACTTTTGAGTCAAGTTGTAAATTAAAAAGTATCTTTAGAAATTTTCTAAAATAATCTCTTTAGAGAATTTTCTCTCTACAACTTTCTCTTGAATTCAAGTATGTGTAAAATAATGACCCAAGACTCTCTTTATAGAAGGAGAGTTTAGAGGGTTCAACTATGATTAAACTTAATCACTTTAATATTAAATTAATATAATATTTATTAATATTAAATATTAGATTTAATATTAAATATTATTAAAATAATAGAATGTTTATCTTGTAGATAAACATTAAATTAAATTTAATACTAAGATAATCACTTTAATATTAAATTAATAAAATACTATTAAGATAAACATTAAATTAAATTTAATAATAAACTATTAAAATAATATTATTTTTGGAATAGTAAATCTAAAATCAAATTCTTTGGTACAGTCTCAGTAGGAGTGTAACTCTTTCACTGCTCAACCACTAAAAACCAACCGTTGCTGGCCATCGGGATATCGTCGTTGCAACCACCAACCACCAAGACTTCACTATCGCAACCGTCGACACCGCCGTGTCTGGTGATGCAGGTGCGACACCCTTACGGCACCCCGAGCCAGTTCGGCTATTGCTAGTTCGGTCCGGATCAGTGAAGACCCAATCGGTCCGGTCTAGCTATTGGTTAGACTGTTGGCCCAGTTCGACTAGTTTTTAGGTCTTGGTCTTGATTTTTGGGCTCCCAAGCTTAATTTACGATCTCATGTCCAATTTTTAAGTTCAATTACCCATTGAGACAATTGTTTGACTTGAAAATTAATTTCTAAAAATATCATATTAATTTTTATTAATTTGATTAATTTAATTTTACTTGATCAAAATTAATTTTTCTAAAAATCACTTAGATTTTCTAAATTAATTCTTCAAGAAAATTCCTTAATCAAATTCTCTAGTTGAATAATTCTCACGACCACCTAATTTAATTCCACATCGAATAAATCGACTTAATTAAATTATTTTGAGAGTCGTAAAATTTTTTTTATTTAAATGCAGTCCGATTGAGCTTTTTTTGAGCTAGTAGAGAGACCAATCGGACATATACAATTAGACTCTAGTAATTGCAATTTATGTTCAAGAGCATCGTTATGATAATTCACAATTACTTAATCATGAATTCAATCCACAATAAGTACCATGATTGAAAACTCTTTATTTTTGTACTATTTATGAAAGCAATTCATTCAACTGCTTTGTCCAATAACCTCATCTTATGTGTGTTACCCTCATATGATATCATTGATTTCTTTGAGTTAAATTCGTTCACTAAATACAATCCTATCTTATCTCATTGTCTCCATTGTGTTTTTTTAATGATTAATATGGTCACTGTCAACAAATGACTATAATAAATTGCTCGTTCAAGAACAAGCAACCTGTGGCTACGTTCCATATTTATCAATCCACACAATGCCAATGAGAGGATATCACTAACTCTTTCATTGAGTTATGAATTCCACTGTTGCTAGTAAAGCCATGCCATATACAAGTCATGTAACCTAACATACCGAGTATGGGCTCAATGATCTTTAGAGCATAAGCCTCCACTTATATCAAAACATATGAGTTGCATACGCATGGTCAGTGACTTACTCGGGATTTAGGTAAATCACACCATGAATGTCACAAGTGAATTAATTCACAAATGGATTTAGAATTAATTCATCTTGGGTCCAGTCCAATGTATCATTCTATCAATGAATACATCTATGTCTCTACCTGTGTAATCAACTACTCTGATAGCCAAGACTAGCCATCTCGCCAATTGGAATTGTAGATGACATAATAACCCTTCTCAGTATTTGAATCAAATGCCCACTTTGATTCTTTTACGGGATTTCAAACTTATTTAAATTATCTACTGAAGTAAGTTGTCTTTCTCGTAATGTAAACGTTCTTATAATGCCACTTATCTTCAATTTGAACTTAGGCAATCAATGAGCTAATATTTGCTTGTCACAATTTTGCTATGTATGCAAAATATGAAAGACAAAAAATACAAAAGGCATAATAGTGAAATATGAAATTAACTTTATTTATTTATCGTTCAAATAAATAGAAAATAGTTACATGTTTACTATAATACGAACACATTTCTCAACACATCATTTATATGAAGGTTGGAGTAAACATGAACTTTCTAATAGTTTGTCTTTACGTTGATGAAGTGATCTATGCAAGAACCAATATAAAGATGGTTGAAAATTTAGAAGGGCCATGATGAAAGAGTTCAAGATGTGTAATCTCGCCCTTATGAAGTATTTTCTTAATTTTCAAGTTAAGCAATCAAGTGCTGAGATTTTTATTTCTCAAGAAACTTATGTGGAAGACCTATTGAAGAAGTTTCAGATGTTGACTTGTAAATCGGTGCCTACACCAATGGCACTTAATGAAAAGTTGCAAGAAAAAGATGGCGAAGAGATGAATGATGAGATGCTTTATCGAAGCTTAGTGGGATCTCTGATTTATCTCACTAATACAAGGCTCGATATTGTTCAACCTGCAAGTTGAGAAGGTTTCATTATGTTGTTACAAAGAGAATACTCAGGTACTTGCAAGGAACGAAGAAGTAGGGGTTAAGATATGTGAAAGAATCGAGCAACAATCTAGTTGGTTTTACAGATATCAATTTTCGTTGTAGATAGGATGAGTACTTTGGAATATCTGTTCTACTTGGGATCGAAGCTGATTTCCTGGAGCTCGAGGAAGCAAAACACAGTGTCCTTATCATCTATAGAAGCTGAATATGCTGCAGCAACAAGTGCAACTTGTGAAATGGTTTGACTTGGGCGAATTTTGGCTGATTTGCAGCAGAAAGAAGAGGTTTCAAATACCATATTTTGTGATAATATGTCAGTGATCATGATGAAAAAGAATCCAGGTTTTCATGCCCAAAGTAAGTACATTGAGCTCCGTCATCATTTCATTCAAGATTTGATGAACAATAGAGAATTTGTTTGAAGTTCGTTTGGACCAACGAGCAACTTGTGGATGTTCTTACGAAGCCTGTGTCGTTGGAGAAGCTCGAGAAGTTTAAAGACTCAATGAAAATTACAAATTAAGGGGGTGTGTTAAAGTTAATTTGCAATTTCCATTCATGAATCTAAAGAAATTAAATAGTTCGGTTAAGTGAATTAAGTCGGTTTATTTATGATATTTTTAGAGAGTTTAAATAGTTAGGTTAAGTGAATTGAGTTTGTATTTAAGTTTATTGTAAACTATATAAGTGTGTTGAAGAAAGTTGTGGATGTAAGGCAACATAAAAAGAAATTTCCTCCTTAATGTCAAATCAATTCCTCGGTTAAATATTATCTTTAGTCTGCTATCCTCTGTTTTCTCCAACAATTTGTTGGAACACAATGCAAGGTCTTTCATAGATTTATAAAAGACATAATCTAGAAAAGAAAATTAGGAATCACCTCTTGAGGCACCATACTAATAGAAAAGGGTTTTAGCTTGATAACTATACATCAACTCAGGATCAACAATCCTATCCCTTTTCTTTTTTCTTCTTTCCTCCGATCACAACGGGATCCTTGGAAAGACCGAACCAATGTGAGGTGTCGTGTCTTAGTTCCAGAGAGAGTACGTGAACCTAAAACTTGTCAACAAATTGGTTAAAGTGGTGTCTAGAAATCAAGTCATGTGTATGGTTCATACTATCAACAGTAAAAGAGGGGACAAAAACACATAAAGACTTGCATCTTTGGGACACAAGCATTAGCTGGCAGAGATCATCTATGTTGAGGAAACTAAGAATTTGATAAGCTAACTGTTCGCTAAGAGCACTAAACCTATCATCCATTTCCCAAATACAAAATAAGAGCTAGCAGATGTAATATTCAATCAGGATAATAAGAAAACAGACCTTGAGAATTATCATTTGTGTCCTAATTAGCAAAAGGAAACTAGCAGAAAGTGGTGATCAAGAAAAGCTATAAAGGAGTGAAGTAAGGCCTTAAATAAACAATGGGTAAAATGAGAAGCCTGCCATTACCCAAAAATCCTCTTAATTGACAACTAATAGGCATGAAACACCAAGAATAGTACATATATTAGCAGGGATAAATCCAAGATTTTACTCCAAGGGGACAAAACTTCTAAATCTGAACGATTTTTTTTAATATAAAAAAAATTCTTCTCGAATACTTTTTTTTTCTTATCAAACAAATCAATTTAATATTTTTTTAAAAAGCATGAATGATTTAATTGTAAAAAAAGTTAAAAGAAAAAATCACACAATATAAAATTAAATATTTCTTTCAATATGCAAAAAGAATAACTAATACTATACTAAAAATTTCATAAATATCATTATAATTCCAAAAAGTAAATTAAAAAAAATTTGGCCTTAGTCTTACTTCTCAATACTAGGCATCCTAAATTGCACCCTCCAATTTTTCATAAGATCAAACTCATCAATGATAGAATCTGTTGAAAATTCTCAAGCTATCTCTTTTTCAATGTATGCCACCAAGTAAGTTGAAAGAAAATCATCCTCGATTCTGTTGCAAAGCCTTGTCTTCACAATTTTCATGGCTGAAAATGCTCGTTCGATTATTGCAGTAGACACGAGAAGAGTTAGCACAAGACGAATAATTCTATCAATAAGAGGATAAATATTTGACTTTTTTGTCTTAGCTAGCACTTGACACAACTTGGCAACTGTAAAAGCTTTCTGTAACTCCATGCTTTGATGAGCATCAAGTTGAAAATGCTCCAATTGAATCTTCATATGTAGCTTTTCTTGCTCCATAAAGTCGTAATAACTCATCTTTAATATTTATTTATGAAACCTAATTTTATTTTGATTATATGATCTTAAACTTTCAGTGCTAAGCTAAAAGCAAAGAAAAACCCTTGCAATTAATTAATTTTATTTTCTATTTCAAACAAAATCTAGAAATTTTTTTCATCACTTCTTTACCTAAACAAAGAACAAGCAAATAATTTAATTAATTGCAAATATTTTTCTTTACTTTTGCTTAGTTGGAAGACTTGAGATTTATTTTTATAGACAATTATTAAATATGAGTTATTCGAGTTAATTTCATTAAGAATAATTTTGAAACATAAAATAAATTTTTAAAATTTAGAAGGAGACTAAATTAATTAATTTCAATGTTATAGTAAGAAATTGGTTGACATTATCAATAGATAATTTTTTTAAACAATTTATTTAATTGATTTTGTTGTTTTGAAATTTAAATTTTCAATATTGAAAAAAAGAATAAATTGAGTGACCAAAATGAAAGAGACTTAAAAGTTAAGTGACCAAAATGAAAGTGTAAATATGATGTAGCATGTATAATCTAATTGACATTAGAGATTTAGCAGTTGAGTAATTGAAATGAAAGTGTCTTAAAAGTTAAATGACAAAATTTCAAGTGTTTTATTTTGGGTGACCAAAACGAAAACACTTTAAAAGTTGGGTGATCAACTACATAGTCTATCTTATTAAAATAATATATTAAACAAAATAAATTATTCAAAAACTAAATAATACATTAAAATTATTATTTTAATTTACTTAGTTTTAGAACCAAATATTTTGTAAAAATAATAAATTATTATTTAATTTTGGAATCAATTATTATTTTTACTTATATTAATGGATACATTTAAATTATTATTTATATAAACTGTTTTCATTTATTTTGGAATAAATTATTTTTTTGATGAAAAGAAATTGAATAAAGTAAATTACATAAGACAATCATTGTCTTTATCTTCTTGTAACAAATCAATTATTTCCTTGGGAGCCTCATTAAAAACTTGTAAGCTAAAATTTCAATTTACTAAGTTTAGCAAGACGGTCCGCAACCAAATTCTAAGTTCTTGGAATATGTTTAATCTTTCACACTCTTTCCGCCCTCATGATGCGTTGAGTCCTTCTGAGAACAGTTATCCCGGAATCTTCCAAATCTAAGTCAGACAAGGTTTGAGCGACTTCAAGATTATTAGTCAGGATCAAAATTTGCCTGTATCCCTTGTTAAATAAAATTATTTTACATAGTAACATTATTGCAATATTTTTAAATCCAACTTAAGAGGTGGTATATGAAACCAAAAATTTATTGATCAAATGCAATATAATTAGAAATTTATTATTTGTGCCGATTAAATATTTGCCCGATAGGTATGGATATTGTTGTCAATGAAAAAAGACATAGGTTTTAAATACTATCTTAAAAACTTCTAATGAAATTATTAAAAGAAAATTTAATATTTGTTATTAAAATAGAAATACTAAAAGTCAAACAAAATGAAATTCAAAAAGCAACCGAGACTAATTTTTTTTCAAATACAGATTTAAATACTTTTTTTAATATTAATTATAACTTATTTTAATATAAAATATATTTTTTGAATATATTATTTATCAAATTTTTATTTTAATTCCTTTCTTATTTTATTTGTAAATTCATTAGATTTAAACAATTACATGATTTTATACATTTAAATTAATATATGCAAATATATATATATAAAGTTGGGGAATAATTTATATTAGGATTATCCTAAAAAATATGGTTTTGAGGTACCAATAAAATAGTGTCACACCATTAAATTTTAAAGATAATAAAGTATTATTATACACTCATCTATAATAAAGATAATAAAGTTTCTATGTTATTCAATTTTTTAATTTTAATTATTTATATATTCTTTTTAAAAATAAAACTAGAGTTGAAAAAGTAAGTTGAATATGGATGGGTGTATAATAATTCATGTCTTTAAAATTTAATGATGTGACAATAAACAATTGCTACTGAATAATAAGAAGAATAAGGAAAGAAGGCTATCAGTCATTGATGCCCGCAAGCTGATTGGTAGTGGAACAACCTCAGCTTGGCAAGATGGTGATGAAACGCTGGACGAGACAGAGGCTTTGTGAGCGTGTGACTATTTGAACTATTGAAACAGAAACCTGCTTCCACTGCACTTGATCACAAACTTAGTGAAAATCTACTTCAATATGCTTCACCTTGTTATGAAGAACAAGGTTTTGGCAAAGATGAGTAGCACCGACATTTCATAAAAGATAGTAGATTTACCTGGAAGATTAACATGAAGTTCAATGTGCAATTGTTGACCCAATTAACCTCGACAAGAGCTTATGTGACGGCTTAATACTTAACCTTCGTAGTCCAGTGTGCTACCATATGTTCCAACTAATAGGACTCTTATCATAATAAAGTATACATCCAGATGTTGAGGTTGGATTAGGGATAATCGTTTGAATCAAGTCAAATAGAGCGAAAAAAATTTAAGTTGATCGACCTTACGAATCCTATTTTATCATCTTAGTTCGATTTGAAAATTTTCCTAATCGAGTCGAGTGAAATGAAATTTGACTCGAGTCAAATAAATTTGTTCGAGTTAAATTAAAAAAATCAAATCAATCATATTGAAATATTGTTGACAATATGATTAAATTCCAAGTTAAAGAATATAAATATCATGTATATTTGATATCTCTTTTAAAACAAAATAAGTGAAAAAAGAACTAGATAATTAGTAGGCTTAAAAAAAAACTTAATCTTAAGCTATAGTGTTTTTCCCATTTAGGTACCTAAACTTTTTTTTGATCAAAAGTGGTACCTACACTTTCATTCCGCTAATATTTTAGTCCAATAGTTTATCTTTGTTAAAAAAATTTCCATCAACCAATTGAATTATTACACTTGACGAAAATTTAATTAAAATTATTTTTCTTCTTCCTTTTCCACTCTCCCCCACCTTCATCCTCTCTCTCTCTCTCTCTCCCCCCTTCCTTCAGCCTCTAAACAATATATGTTATAATTTATATCATGAACTTCAATATATATTGCTTTCTACTTGCTTTATCCATCATCATATCTTGAACATACTCCTCTCATACGCCCTCTTGAAAGAATGCAATGATGGGCTCAAATAGAGCACCTTGTTCCACAAAGTTATTAAACTAATCCTCGTAAATGAAATCCTAGAAAAGTTTCCAAAAAAGTAAATTAATAAAACCCTACAAATGAATATCAACATTGGTTAAAAATCAAAATAAGACATATAACACCTTTAACTCGTCTCTGTTGTCAGATTAAGGTTATGGAGTATTACAAGACATAACAACTCTCATTACATCATAAAAACTAATCAAATGTTAATTTAAATACTATTTATTTATAACCAATATGCATTCATGGTATTTATGGAAAGAGGAGCTTTTAATCAAGTATACAGAACCAAAAAATCAGTTTGGAAATAATTAGGGACTAATATGAAATAAAACAGAAAATATAGAAAAAATGAAAACAGGGGTCACACGATCATGTGACAGAGCCCAGGCCGTGTGGTTTAGGGACATGGTCGTGTGGCCAGAGCATGTACAATTTGAAAATACGGTCACACGGCTGTGCCGCCAAACCGTGTAACAACATGTGACTGTGTGGAAAAAACCTACACCAAAATTAAAAAATACATGGCCGTGTGGTAGCCCATGTTGCAGGCTGTGTATGCCCAAAATTTCCTTCAAAATCAGGCTAACTCACATTCAAATGCTTAGACTCCAAGCAATATAATAACCAACAACCAAACCTATCCAAAATGTGCCTAAAAAGAGTCAAACATACCAATTCACACTCAACCTAAGTGCCTAACCAATATGCCCTCATTGGCACCACAATTCAAACATATATACAACATTCAATCACAACATGTACACAAATTGGTTTCATTCAAACACCTTTTAAACTTTATATAGCAACTATCAAAGTCTATCCACAAACCAAACCTTTAAATAACCAAATGCCTTATTCCAAATGCATAGCCTAACTTAACCAATTTGACCATTTATAAATCTTCAAACATTCCAAATTTGCATATTAACTTAAGCATACCAAATAGCCATTTGAATGCATCTAGATATCACCATTTGCATCCACCATCACAATCATAACCAAACCATTTACCAACTAAAATTTACACCATCATTTTTAAGTGCACAACATGCAACCAAAATACTTATAATTTGCATAACAAAAACATATTTACATGCCACTTATAATCGGGCCAAAATTTACGAATAACTACTGAATGAATTTTCGGATAGTATGATCTCCAACAACATTCTAATTGACAGCAAAAGTCTAACAATCTATAAAGAAATAAACCAAATAAAGTAAGCTTTCAGATACGCTTAGTAAGTTCGTAAAATCAAACATATCATACTTATCAATTTAAATATAGATCGTAGATAACAATGAAACTAATAATCCCTTTATCATATTCCATCAATTTAATTACCTGAAATAATTAAACCTAAATAGTTCAAATCATCAAAACACGACGTCAAAGAATCATGTATCAATATATAAATCATTGTATCATCTTATACCATTTTCATCATAATAGTTAACTGATTTGCCCGGAGAACAATAGTAAATCAACTTCAGATACATGGGAGGGTAATGCTCATACAAGCTAACATAAGGACATTAATCGATACAAGATACTACTTACGCAAGCTTCAAAGAATCCGCAACACATGCAAGACCTTAAGCCATCAATACGGTATCCATCACCGGTACATAAAATATCGGTTCAAAATAAAATATCGGTTCGAAGCCTGCTAAATATACACCGATTGAAGCTTGCTATGCCCTAATGACATGTCATTTGTATCCTAGCTATTCACTAAGTTCACACGAGCTTATCCTACTTTTCCGGTACATTTCATATTCAACTTTATACATTCATTTCATTAATCATCCACCAGATCATAACAACATCCGATTCCATTTAATTAAACACGTAATAAGTAAAATTATTATAAAAATTATAATTATAATACGAACTTACCAAAACACGATAGCTAACGACACGCAACGACAATTACTTGATGACTTTTCCTTTCCCCCGTTTATCAATAGACTGGTCCATTTCTTGATCTAAATATGATAGTTTAATTCAATTAACCAAATTAAACATCTTAAAACACTTAAATTCATGAAATTAACCATTTTATGACATTTTACACATTTACCCTAAATTTTCACCTTTTATTCAATTTGATCCCTAAAACCGAAATTCCCACAATTATAGAAAATTAGCCAAAAAAATCTTGTGCCGAATTCTATAAGGTCCCTATAGAACCAAATTTTACTAATTAATCATAGGAATTACATCATATTTTACAATTTAACAACTTAGTCCTTAAACTTTAAATTAGCTAAAATCACTTTACAAAACAATCCTATTTAACTATCAAATTTAATAATCTATCATAAAAATTCAAGAACATCACAAATTCATCCATGGTAAAATTTTAAACATTTAAAAATTTTACGAATTAATCCCCGTTTTATTTAGATTAAGCTACAGCTATCTCAAAAACACAAAAAATCATTAAAAACGGATAGGGAATTCACTTACATGCATTCAACTTAGCAAGGTCGATTCTCCAAGCTTTTCAACCATGGAGTTTTTGGTTTTAGAAAGAAAATTAAAGAATAAGATGATAGCATTATTTTTTGTTTTTGTTATTTTAATTACTTACCATTTTAACATTTAAAATTAACAAAAAAATTCAACATATACTAAACCAAACAGTCCATTACCATGAAATAAGGTTTAATTACCTTTTGAAACCTTCACTTCATGTTTTAATAACCATTTAATACAATTTAACTAATATTGATTGACTTTTGTAGCTTTTACGACTTAGTCCTTTTCACTTAATTAACTACCTAAATGTTAAAATTTTCTAACCAAATTTTAATATAACACTCTAAGAACTTTATAAATAATAAATAAATAAGAAAATACTAACTCAATGGTCAAAATCGTGGTTTCGAAACCACTGTTTCTGACGCCACTGGTAAGCGAGTTGTTACAAGACATGCTCATGATGTTATTAAAATATCATTAGTATCAAAATCCGATTTGAACCATTCATCAATTCCTACATCCAAAAAAGGTTGGAGTTGACGTGGCCACTTGTGTAAAACTTAGAGGTGGACTTGCAAAGGGTCTACCAACAATTGTGGAGCTACCATTAATTATTGGTGGAATCTCTTTAAAACTAGGTGGCAGAGGATATTACATTTTATTATTTGACTTATGTAAAATATAATACTAAAAGAATTTATAAAAAATTTAAATAGGAAAATATATCAAAAATGAGAAAAAATTCATAAAAAATAGTTTCTCTCTATATAATTTTTTTTAGAAATAAGATCAAGGCACTAATGAATATGATGAGTATCAAAGTGGCTTAAATAGACACCTAGTGTATACCGGAGTTTTGATTTGTTTTGGGCATACAATCTTAGCTAGGGGTAGCAAAGGCAACAAAAAGTATGAATGTTTTTGTAATTGGTATTTCACCAAATAAATTTTTATATGGTGACTCATCCGAAAGCCTATTGATTAAATAAGTGGTTTGGTGACATGCAAATGACCAAAATAAAGATGGGAAAGATGCATGATGTAATATGGTTTAGGTTGTTTCAATAATTTGGTGGCATCTAGGTTTAGCCTGTATCACCCCATTAGTCGATTCGATCGTTGGGTCCGAGCAAAAAGATGTCACATTCATTGCGGGAGTAACTACAAACATTAAGATTAAAAATCAAAACATGATATAAGCAAACATAAGCATTTCAAGCAATAGACATGATATGTAATCTTTCTCGAGTCTTATACGAGCCTACGTATGCTCTAAAGTTAATCCAAATTCGAACAATGATCAAATTGTAACATTTTAAAAATTACAGGTCGACGTCACGACATGAGAAGGGTTCTTCAACATGACGTGACATACTGACTTGACTTGTTGTGTTGATGGGGGTTCCTTGTCACGCTGTGGCCTGAAGTCCAAAGCTCGTCGTGACAACCATCACACAACGTCATGACATGGACTTTTTTTTTTGGCACAAATTAGGCCATTTAGTACCTATTTCTATACAACCAAACCATTTGCACGTTTGGTGCATATTTGCACACTCAATTCTGCATAAAACCAATTCATATACATACCAAAACATTTATTTTCATCAATTCAAATCGATCAATCCAATTTGGCACCAAATCATTCAATTTAACTTAATCCAATTCAACCTAATCAACCATGCTTTTTAACTATTCTATATCATCATTTTATCATACCGTTTCATGCTCAATTATGAAATTATAAGTACCATTCATAACATATAACCTATTACTAAACTTACATATACAAATAGGCATTAACTTCACAATATCAAGTATTAACCAAAGTTCAAATCAAAGCAATCATTTTTAGGGTAACATATCAACACCTATGTACATGCCACATAACTGAGCCCAAAAATAATCAAAAGACTACCGAGTCTATAGCAAGATAGTGTGAGCTTATCGTAGATCCGATCGACACATTCTGTAAGTCAGTAATCTACAAGGAAAGGGAAAACAATGGGGTAAGCATTACAAATGCTTAATAAGTTCATAGGTATTTAAACATTAACTTACCTCATTTTACGATTTAACACGACAAGCTATTCAACTTGACAAATTTTCCTAAACATTGAAACCATATACCAATAAGGTGAGTTCATATAATTAATTTATATA
Source organism: Gossypium hirsutum (assembly GCF_007990345.1). Taxonomy (NCBI): domain Eukaryota; kingdom Viridiplantae; phylum Streptophyta; class Magnoliopsida; order Malvales; family Malvaceae; genus Gossypium; species Gossypium hirsutum. The sequence continues at coordinate 104,112,907 of NC_053424.1, read as the reverse complement.
GTAATTCAAACATTTAACATTTCAATTTGATTCAATACCATTCACATGGAATCAACAGTTCAATACCATTTGCATTATTCAATCAACATTTTATCAATTCAATATTAAACTCATAACCTTTTCTGAATCGAATCAACTGATTGGTCACATTCTCAAATCAGTTCTTAGGACTTGTATATCCAGTCTACATAATTTATCGTATACTATCAAATTTCATATAATTCTCATTTCATATATCATTATAAGTTTTGCATTTTAAACTCCTATTAACCTAACTTGGACTCAAATTGATATACGAATCCAACCAACACACCGGTTTGGCACCCAGTGCCTCGTCAAAATGTCTGAAACAAATAAATTGCACCCAACGCTCTTCAGTTTAATCGAAATAATAATAATTGTGCCCAACACTCGTTGGAATGTTCGAAAGGAAGCTGCACCCAGCATTTGTCGACATATAGTTGAAATAACCCGTACTCAAACTATCCTATGGCATGCCAACTATATTTGATTCTGCTCGAACAGTTAATAGGTTAATCAATTGTCCAATTTCATTATAAGTTCGATTCCCATTCTATCGATCTTAATATCATTAATTCATCAATCAAAATATCATTTCTTTAGATTTAATACATATCTCACCTTTTTGTATCAAATTATAAATTATTCAAATTATAAACAAACATACACAAGTTCATAATTTAAATATATAACAATTTAAATACAATCATACCATATGAGCTTACCTAGCAAAACAACAAACGTAAAGACAAATCAACAAAATTTGCCTTTTCCTTCGGTTAACTTCAATTTCATTCAATTCCCAAGCTAAACAATAATTTAGTTCAATTTATCAATTCCAACCTTCATTCATTCTATTATAAGCATGTATCAGTTCAATTTTATTTTTTAAATGTTCCCAATTTTTTTCATTTTATTCAATTTACTCTCTAAAACTAAAATTGCAATTTCTTTCAAATTTGAGCTTCAATTTCAAAACCAATCTCAATTACATCCTTCTAAAACCATCTACTATTTATAACTACAAAAAATTTATACCAATTTTGAAATATTTACACCTTAGTCCCTATGTTCAAAACTAATAATTTCTACTTTACAAATTAGTCTTTTTTCATATCTAAGCTTAAAATCTAATAATTTAGTACCAATTTCATCAAGCAATCATCAATGACAACTTTTGAAAACTTTAACAGTTTTGCAAATTGGTACACGGGCTAACTAAATCAAGCTCCCAGGACCTCAAAAACATAAAAGAGGGTCCAATTAATGTTAAAAGTTTGAAATGCTTGAAACCTAAGTTCTTCTTTTGGCCACAACAAGGCTGAAGAAGATACATGAAAATGGATTTTTTTTCAATTTTAGATTATACACTTTAGTTAAATTATAATTAATTATAATTAATCTATTTAACAATTGTTTAATTAAACTTAAGCCTAATTAAAAAACTTAGTGCATATTAAATGTCTTCCACCACAATTTGAAAATTTAAAAAAAGGGTCCAAATTTTCAATTGGTCCTTCCGTTAACTAAAAAATCCATAGTGATTAACTTTTATCACTTTTACAATTTAGCCATTGTACCTTAATTAGCTATCCAATTGACAAAATTAAAGGACCAAGTTTTAATTAATCTTTCTAATAACCTCGTAAATATTAATAACATTTACGGACTTGAACATCGAAAATGGTGTTCCAAAACCACCATTTTCGACACGATTGAAAAATAGGCTATTACATATCTACTGTTACTCTCTATGGTGATCGTAAAGGTAATAATAAGATCATCTAATACCATTAAGGCATTGTGGATCAACTAATCTTATCAAAACCAAATTTATTTTTAGGGCTTTGAAAATTGTTGACGGTGATGATGTTGGAGGAAACAATTATGGTGTCGTCTAAGTAAGAATTAAAGTCATAGCCAAGCATGAGATATTCAACTTGAGCTTTCCTATAGACAAAGTTTATTTGGTTTTAGATGTATTTTGGATATTAGTTCGATTACCCTATGTAATGCTTGATTTTGACTATATTTGATTCAAAGATGTGTTGCTTGTAATTCTGCATATACTTGTAAGCTTCAAAATAAGATCCTGAATTAAATTGAACCAAATGGGTTGGTCATGGTTAGGTTAAATTATATTGATGCCATTAGAGGGGAGTGAGAAAGATTTTAAGGGTGTAATGATAGCAAGGAGAAGGAAAAAGAATAACATTGTTTTTTTATAGGATACTAGATGACTCTGATACCATAAGAGCACAGTAAGAATGATAAAAAAGCTCATCCATTTTATTAATGAGAAAGAAATAATTAAATAAAAAAGTAACCAATGAATTCTCCTATTTTGGTGAAGAATTGTTTAAATAAAAACAAACAATGAAGTAATAAGCAATTGCTGCTAAATAATAAGTAAACTAAGGAAAGACAACTTGGTCATTCATGTGTTAATACTCGTATGTTTGGTTTTAATTTCTAAGATGAAAATGAGGACATTGAGCCATATGGGGATTAGATACGTGCATCACTGATTAGTAAGGGTCTTTTGAGGGCCTTAAGCATTGTCATATTGGGTGGTGGAAGTTTGTCATCAATGTAGTTTGAGAGTGGTAGGTTAGAATGCATTCATTAACGATTGATCAAGATGATGCATATTTGGTAATTTCTGACACAACCTATATATATTCATTGTCGTTTATGGTTTATAAATAAAAGTTGCTTTCTATCAAAAAGAAAACATCAGACAAAATTTGTAAGTAGATTGAAATAAATTTTTTAACTAGTAATTTGAAAATTACAGGGCAAAGAATATTATTAATTAATTTATTTGTGACAATGGACTATATAAAATTTGAGTTATTGTTTTGATCAAGAATTGAGAGACAAGCATACTTAATGAGGCCTATTGATAAATTAATTAAATAAGATAATTATTATTTTATCTATATTATACTTATAAATTCTAATCAAAGTAAAACCTCAATGATAAAAATACCTAAACTATTTATTAGGAATTTAACTCTAATCAAATTTTCTAGTATAGCTCTTTAGTTTAATATATCATTAAAAAGTAACTTAATAGAAAAGATGTAGATTAGAAGACAAAGACAAGTATATAAGAGAAATAATTAGAGTTCATGATTTGATGAACAATGATCGGAGATAAACATGAATTCATACATGTGGTATCAAAGATAGGTCCAAAACATAAAAATATGCTTCCTAAATAATCAAGTTTGAAATAATAACTTAACATGCAATTAAAAATCTCAAAATTATTTATCCTTGATCTCTATATTAATCTAACATAATGTAATCAATCAATATGTTGAAGCCGTAAGGTATTATTATTTGGGTGAAATATTGGATGCATGGGTGGAGGCTAATTTTTTCATAATTATGTTTTGGATGTATTTGATTGTTGTTTTTTCTTATTACTAGTGGCAGTAACTCGGCCCCTTAAAATGATTTTTTTTTATTAATTTATTGCTTTTTGTAATTTATAAAATTTTAAATTATTAATAGTTAAATGACACTTTAATCTCCAAAAATAATAAAATTTTAATTTAATCTTTTAAAAATTATAAAAATAGAGGCTATTAAAATAGTGAAATATATAATTTAAATCTGCCTCTCTATTTTTTTTTTTTAACTTCGCCGCTATTTGTCATCAGGATGTATTTGATTGGTTGGATAAACCAAATAATTTATGTGTATATTTAAGGACCGTAGCCATTGATTATATGCTTTTATCAAGCAAGGACTACTGATAAAGCATATAATATATCTGTATTTCCTCTAATGTATTCATCAATACTGTCAATCTAACGGAGAAGAAAAACAATTATCAGTTATATATATTTGCTCTTTTAATTTTTAAGATGAATATAAGTTGCCCCGACACTGTTAAATTTGGCAAATTTTTATTATTATTTAAATATGCAATATATTTTATTGTATAAAAGTATGATTTCATTGTTAAAGATCTAAATTATTTGCTTGAGTTTAGTTGCTGTCTCAACTTATTTGATTTAAATAAATTGACAATTATTTAAAATAAATAGTCTTTTAAATAATTACATCTAAATCTTTTTTTAACATATTTATGTTTTATTAAATCATGTTTGTAATTGAATGCAAAAGATTAGTTACTAAACTCGTTCCGGTAGATAACTTGAGAGAAAAAAAATCATGTCTGCAATTATTTATAGTTTGTACATATTTTGTTATTATTAAGGTTTTAAATAAATCGCTTAAGAGTAATCACAACAATTTAAATTTTATTAATTCAGATAAAATTTGTAGTTATTTAAATATAAAATTTATTTAAATGATTATATAAGAAAAATGTCGTTAACATACAATTATGATTGTGTTAGTATGATTTAATATAATGTTCCACTACAATTACTTTACCATGAATTTTATGCATACATGATCACATATCATATATCTTTAAATAATTGCATACCATAAATGATATTAATTATCTCCTAAATCAGTAGCCGTGACTTGAAGGCCTCCCCCCACGAAGCAATAGTCCCATGCCCATATCGATGCCATCGCATGGACAGCCATTGAACCCGCACAAATTCTCATCTAAAGGATGGGGCAGGGGCCATATCAAGACATAACCCACTGGGTTTGTCTCCCTAATGAAGCTTGGCTACCTAATGGTGACCTTAACCTACCAACAGGACTTGGACTCAGCCGAGTCACAACAGTCACCATTTCATGGACTGTTCCGATGGTGTTACCGGCCTTCGTTTACGAATAGACATTACTTGTAACATTCACTTCTGTTCATGTATGATAATACTCTTGAAAATGAATGATATTTTGACAAAGCAAGGTATAACTTTCTTCACCTCCACATGTAGGAATAGTCTATAATAAATAACTTCATATTAGCAGCAGGTTAGGCATTTGATACCATAAACTAAACCATCTATGAAATGCTTCCCTATAAATATCCACCCAAAGTTTCTGCATCCCGAAATTTACAAACAATCCACTAATTGCAGTCACAAGAAATGTGCTGAGAGCAAAAACCAGAAATTAAACAAGAACACCTAGTCACATTAGTAACCAAGCTATGTTTTCTTTCGGCAGCAAGCTTGTCGACCACAGCAAAATAGCATCTTCACTTAGACCACCCCAGAGGGTAGACGGAGAACAAGCTGCCCTCCAAAGACACTGCAAAAGCATAAATGATAATAATGTAAGTAAAACAATGAAACGTAGTTCGGCTTAGAATAAGTTAGTTTCACATTGCAAAGGTTATAACCAACCTCTTGATATAAAAGTAACAGAAGTCTGCTAAAATGAAAGTTTGAACAATTTCCGATATAAGAACCATAGAAGGCCACAATCCATAACCCAGGGCTACCAGCAAGCGGCCTCGGCTGTCTAAAACCTGTTGAAAGCAGTAGAGAATGAATTAACATCTTAGAACAATCACACTCATAATGACTCAAAAAAATGCTTCTCGAACCAGCATCATACAGAAGGTTTCCCTTCCACACAAAAACACTTATGTTGACACAGGAGGCTAATTAAAATGGCATCAACTAACATCTAGAACCAACAACCACACTCACACAATAAGCATTCAATTCAACCTTCAGGATCATTAATCATGCAGGCTGAAGCTATCTTTCTTTTTCCTAAGTAGATAAATTTTACAATAAACAGACTAGTATCCACTTAATGCACAGACTGGGTCTCACTTTCAAAATAGCTAGTGTTAATACATGACTAACGGAAAACCAATCATGTTCAACTTAACGTCACAAGATCAAACCTGGAGAACCCAGTGAGCACAGCTGAGGAACCTTGCAACACCCAACGCAAACACATAATGAGCTGTAAAAGGCTCAACAATCTGAAAGCACAAAAAGGTGAGTTAAACATGGTAATCTTATAAACCTTATTTATAAAATTATATCTGCCATCTAAGTAATTTTTACCTTGGTGTTTTGCATCACTCGCAACTGAGGTAAAACTGAAGCAGCTTCCAGATACACACAGAATGCCCAGGAAATCCGGTTCAA